>NW_027428419.1:22500-27500 GCF_047830755.1 Zonotrichia albicollis | reverse complement strand
TAGGGTTAGGGTTAGGGTTAGGGTTAGGGTAAGCTCTGCAAAACAGAGGGTAACACAGACTTTGTCCTATTAGAATTCAGATGAAAATGGGCTTCAACTTGGCATAATTCTTGGCACAATTTCCATGGAATTCCACCCCTTTCATCCACAATTTCCATGGAATTCCATCATTTATCCACAATTTCCATGGAATTCCACCCTTTTATCCCCAATTTCCATGGAATTCCACCCCTTTTATCCACAATTTCCATGGAATTCCACTCTTTCATCCACATTCATTCCTTGCTGCACTGGTTAGGGGTTGGGATTAGGGTTAGGGTTAGGGTTAGGGTTAGGGTTAGGGTTAGGTTAGGGTTAGGGTTAGGGTTAGGGTTAGGTTAGGGTTAGGTTAGGGATAGGGTTAGGGTTAGGGTTAGGGTTAGGGTTAGGGTAAGCTCTGCAAAACAGAGGCTAACACAGACTTTGTCCTATTAGAATTCAGATGAAAATGAGCTTCAACTTGGCATAATTCTTGGCACAATTTCCATGGAATTCCACCCCTTTTATCCCCAATTTCCATGGAATTCCACCCTTTTATCCACAATTTCCATGGAATTCCACCCCTTTTATCCCCAATTTCCATGGAATTCCACCCCTTTTATCCACAATTTCCATGGAATTCCACCCTTTCATCCACATTCATTCCTTGCTGCACTGGTTAGGGGTTGGGTTTAGGGTTAGGGTTAGGGTTAGGGTTAGGTTAGGGATAGGGTTAGGGTTAGGGTTAGGGTTAGGGTTAGGGTAAGCTCTGCAAAACAGAGGCTAACACAGACTATGTCCTATTAGAATTCAGATGAAAATGGGCTTCAACTTGGCATAATTCTTGGCACAATTTCCATGGAATTCCACCTCTTTCATCCACAATTTTCATGGAATTCCACCCCTTTCATCCAAAATTTCCATGGAATTCCACCCTTTCATCCCCAATTTCCATGGAATTCCACCCTTTTATCCACAATTTCCATGGAATTCCACCCCTTTTATCCCCAATTTCCATGGAATTCCACCCCTTTTATCCACAATTTCCATGGAATTCCACCCTTTCATCCACATTCATTCCTTGCTGCACTGGTTAGGGGTTGGGTTTAGGGTTAGGGTTAGGGTTAGGGTTAGGGTTAGGGTTAGGGTTAGGTTAGGGTTAGGGTTAGGGTTAGGTTAGGGATAGGGTTAGGGTTAGGGTTAGGGTTAGGGTTAGGGTAAGCTCTGCAAAACAGAGTCTAACACAGACTTTGTCCTATTAGAATTCAGATGAAAATGGGCTTCAACTTGGCATAATTCTTGGCACAATTTCCATGGAATTCCACCCCTTTTATCCCCAATTTCCATGGAATTCCACCCTTTTATCCACAATTTCCATGGAATTCCACTGCTTTTATCCCCAATTTCCATGGAATTCCACCCCTTTTATCCACAATTTCCATGGAATTCCACCCTTTCATCCACATTCATTCCTTGCTGCACTGGTTAGGGGTTGGGTTTAGGGTTAGGGTTAGGGTTAGGGTTAGGGTTAGGGTTAGGGTTAGGGTTAGGTTAGGGTTAGGGTTAGGGTTAGGTTAGGGATAGGGTTAGGGTTAGGGTTAGGGTTAGGTTAGGGTTAGGGTTAGGGTTAGGTTAGGGTTAGGGTTAGGGTTAGGGTTAGGGTTAGGGTTAGGGTTAGGTTAGGGTTAGGGTTAGGGTTAGGGTTAGGGTTAGGGTTAGGGTTAGGGTTAGGGATAGGGTTAGGGTTAGGTTAGGGATAGGGTTAGGGTTAGGGTTAGGGTTAGGGTTAGGGTTAGGTTAGGGATAGGGTTAGGGTTAGGGTTAGTTTAGGGTTAGGGTTAGGGTTAGCGTTAGGGTTAGGGTTAGGGTTAGGGTTAGGGTTAGGTTAGGGTTAGGGTTAGGGTTAGGTTAGGGATAGGGTTAGGGTTAGGGTTAGGGTTAGGTTAGGGTTAGGGTTAGGGTTAGGTTAGGGATAGGGTTAGGGTTAGGGTTAGGGTTAGGGTTAGGGTTAGGGTTAGGTTAGGGTTAGGGTTAGGGTTAGGTTAGGGATAGGGTTAGGGTTAGGGTTAGGGTTAGGGTTAGGGTTAGGGTTAGGGTTAGGGTTAGGGTTAGGGTAAGCTCTGCAAAACAGGGGCTAACACAGACTTTGTCCTATTAGAATTCAGATGAAAATGGGCTTCAACTTGGCATAATTCTTGGCACAATTTCCATGGAATTCCACCCCTTTTATCCCCAATTTCCATGGAATTCCACCCTTTTATCCACAATTTCCATGGAATTCCACCCCTTTTATCCCCAATTTCCATGGAATTCCACCCTTTCATCCACATTCATTCCTTGCTGCACTGGTTAGGGGTTGGGTTTAGGGTTAGGGTTAGGGTTAGGGTTAGGGTTAGGGTTAGGTTAGGGTTAGGGTTAGGGTTAGGTTAGGGATAGGGTTAGGGTTAGGGTTAGGGTTAGGGTTAGGGTAAGCTCTGCAAAACAGAGTCTAACACAGACTTTGTCCTATTAGAATTCAGATGAAAATGGGCTTCAACTTGGCATAATTCTTGGCACAATTTCCATGGAATTCCACCCCTTTTATCCCCAATTTCCATGGAATTCCACCCCTTTTATCCCCAATTTCCATGGAATTCCACCCCTTTTTTCCCCAATTTCCATGGAATTCCACCCCTTTTATCCACAATTTCCATGGAATTCCACCCTTTCATCCACATTCATTCCTTGCTGCACTGGTTAGGGGTTGGGTTTAGGGTTAGGGTTAGGGTTAGGGTTAGGGTTAGGGTTAGGTTAGGGTTAGGGTTAGGGTTAGGTTAGGGATAGGGTTAGGGTTAGGGTTAGGTTAGGGTTAGGGTTAGGGTTAGGTTAGGGTTAGGGTTAGGGTTAGGGTTAGGGTTAGGGTTAGGGTTAGGGTTAGTGTTAGGGTAAGCTCTGCAAAACAGAGGCTAACACAGACTTTGTCCTATTAGAATTCAGATGAAAATGGGCTTCAACTTGGCATAATTCTTGGCACAATTTCCATGGAATTCCACCCCTTTCATCCACAATTTCCATGGAATTAAACCCTTTCATCCCCAATTTCCATGGAATTCCATGATTTATCCACAATTTTCAATGGAATTCCACCCTTTTATCCCCAATTTCCATGGAATTCCACCCCTTTTATCCACAATTTCCATGGAATTCCACCCTTTCATCCACATTCATTCCTTGCTGCACTGGTTAGGGGTTGGGTTTAGGGTTAGGGTTAGGGTTAGGGTTAGGGTTAGGGTTAGGGTTAGGGTTAGGGTTAGGGTTAGGGTTAGGGTTAGGGTTAGGGTTAGGGTTAGGGTTAGGGTAAGCTCTGCAAAACAGAGGCTAACACAGACTTTGTCCTATTAGAATTCAGATGAAAATGGGCTTCAACTTGGCATAATTCTTGGCACAATTTCCATGGAATTCCACCCCTTTTATCCACAATTTCCATGGAATTCCACCCCTTTTATCCACAATTTCCATGGAATTCCACCCCTTTCATCCCCAATTTCCATGGAATTCCATCATTTATCCACAATTTCCATGAAATTCCACCCTTTTATCCCCAATTTCCATGGAATTCCATCCTTTTATCTACAATTTCCATGGAATTCCACCCCTTTTATCCCCAATTTCCATGGAATTCCACCCCTTTCATCCCCAATTTCCATGGAATTCCACCCCTTTCATCCACAATTTCCATGGAATTCCACCCTTTCATCCCCAATTTCCATGGAATTCCACCCTTTTATCCACAATTTCCATGGAATTCCACCCCTTTCATCCACAATTTCCATGGAATTCCATCATTTATCCACAATTTCCATGGAATTCCACCCTTTTATCCCCAATTTCCATGGAATTCCACCCTTTTATCCACAATTTCCATGGAATTCCACCCCTTTTATCCCCAATTTCCATGGAATTCCACCCCTTTTATCCACAATTTCCATGGAATTCCACCCTTTCATCCACATTCATTCCTTGCTGCACTGGTTAGGGGTTGGGTTTAGGGTTAGGGTTAGGGTTAGGGTTAGGGTTAGGGTTAGGGTTAGGTTAGGGTTAGGGTTAGGGTTAGGTTAGGGATAGGGTTAGGGTTAGGGTTAGGGTTAGGTTAGGGTTAGGGTTAGGGTTAGGGTTAGGGTAAGCTCTGCAAAACAGAGGCTAACACAGACTTTGTCCTATTAGAATTCAGATGAAAATGGGCTTCAACTTGGCATAATTCTTGGCACAATTTCCATGGAATTCCACCCCTTTCATCCACAATTTCCATGGAATTCCATCATTTATCCACAATTTCCATGGAATTCCACCCTTTTATCCCCAATTTCCATGGAATTCCACCCCTTTCATCCACAATTTCCATGGAATTCCACCCTTTCATCCCCAATTTCCATGAATTCCATGATTTATTCTCAATTTCCATGGAATTCCACCCTTTTATCCCCAATTTTCCATGGAATTTCCACCCCTTTTATCCACAATTTCCATGGAATTCCACCCTTTCATCCACATTCATTCCTTGCTGCACTGGTTAGGGGTTGGGTTTAGGGTTAGGGTTAGGGTTTGGGTTAGGGTTAGGGTTAGGGTTAGGGTTAGGGTTAGGGTTAGGGTTAGGGTTAGGGTTAGGGTTAGGGTAAGCTCTGCAAAACAGAGGCTAACACAGACTTTGTCCTATTAGAATTTCAGATGAAAAATGGGCTTCAACTTGGCATAATTCTTGGCACAATTTCCATGGAATTCCACCCCTTTTATCCACAATTTCCATGGAATTCCACCCTTTCATCCACATTCATTCCTTGCTGCACTGGTTAGGGTTTGGGTTTAGGGTTAGGGGTTAGGGTTTGGGTTAGGGTTAGGGTTTAGGGTTAGGGTTAGGGTTAGGGTTAGGGTTAGGGTAAGCTCTGCAAAACAGAGGCTAACACAGACTTTGTCCTATTAGAATTCAGATGAAAATGGGCTTCAAC
>NW_027428419.1:0-10000 GCF_047830755.1 Zonotrichia albicollis | reverse complement strand
GGAATTCCATCATTTATCCACAATTTCCATGAAATTCCACCCTTTTATCCCCAATTTCCATGGAATTCCATCCTTTTATCTACAATTTCCATGGAATTCCACCCCTTTTATCCCCAATTTCCATGGAATTCCACCCCTTTCATCCCCAATTTCCATGGAATTCCACCCCTTTCATCCACAATTTCCATGGAATTCCACCCTTTCATCCCCAATTTCCATGGAATTCCACCCTTTTATCCACAATTTCCATGGAATTCCACCCCTTTCATCCACAATTTCCATGGAATTCCATCATTTATCCACAATTTCCATGGAATTCCACACTTTTATCCCCAATTTCCATGGAATTCCACCCCTTTTATCCACAATTTCCATGGAATTCCACCCTTTCATCCACATTCATTCCTTGCTGCACTGGTTAGGGGTTGGGGTTAGGGTTAGGGTTAGGGTTAGGGTTAGGGTTAGGGTTAGGGTTAGGGTTAGGGTTAGGTTAGGGATAGGGTTAGGGTTAGGGTTAGGGTTAGGGTTAGGGTTAGGGTTAGGGTTAGGGTAAGCTCTGCAAAACAGAGTCTAACACAGACTTTGTCCTATTAGAATTCAGATGAAAATGGGCTTCAACTTGGCATAATTCTTGGCACAATTTCCATGGAATTCCACCCCTTTTATCCCCAATTTCCATGGAATTCCACCCTTTTATCCACAATTTCCATGGAATTCCACCCCTTTTATCCCCAATTTCCATGGAATTCCACCCTTTTATCCACAATTTCCATGGAATTCCACCCTTTCATCCACATTCATTCCTTGCTGCACTGGTTAGGGGTTGGGTTTAGGGTTAGGGTTAGGGTTAGGGTTAGGGTTAGGGTTAGGGTTAGGTTAGGGTTAGGGTTAGGGTTAGGTTAGGGATAGGGTTAGGGTTAGGGTTAGGGTTAGGGTTAGGGTTAGGGTAAGCTCTGCAAAACAGAGTCTAACACAGACTTTGTCCTATTAGAATTCAGATGAAAATGGGCTTCAACTTGGCATAATTCTTGGCACAATTTCCATGGAATTCCACCCCTTTTATCCCCAATTTCCATGGAATTCCACCCCTTTTATCCCCAATTTCCATGGAATTCCACCCCTTTTATCCACAATTTCCATGGAATTCCACCCCTTTTATCCACAATTTCCATGGAATTCCACCCTTTCATCCACATTCATTCCTTGCTGCACTGGTTAGGGGTTGGGTTTAGGGTTAGGGTTAGGGTTAGGGTTAGGGTAAGCTCTGCAAAACAGAGTCTAACACAGACTTTGTCCTATTAGAATTCAGATGAAAATGGGCTTCAACTTGGCATAATTCTTGGCACAATTTCCATGGAATTCCACCCCTTTTATCCCCAATTTCCATGGAATTCCACCCTTTTATCCACAATTTCCATGGAATTCCACCCCTTTTATCCCCAATTTCCATGGAATTCCACCCCTTTTATCCACAATTTCCATGGAATTCCACCCTTTCATCCACATTCATTCCTTGCTGCACTGGTTAGGGGTTGGGTTTAGGGTTAGGGTTAGGGTTAGGGTTAGGGTTAGGGTTAGGGTTAGGGTTAGGGTTAGGGTTAGGTTAGGGTTAGGGTTAGGGTTAGGGTTAGGGATAGGGTTAGGGTTAGGGTTAGGGTTACGTTAGGGTTAGGGTTAGGTTAGGGTTAGGGTTAGGGTTAGGGTTAGGGTTAGGGTTAGGGTTAGGGTTAGGGTTAGGGTTAGGGTTAGGGTTAGGGTTAGGGTTAGGGTTAGGGTTAGGGTTAGGGTTAGGGTTAGGGTTAGGGTTAGGGTAAGCTCTGCAAAACAGAGGCTAACACAGACTTTGTCCTATTAGAATTCAGATGAAAATGGGCTTCAACTTGGCATAATTCTTGCACAATTTCCATGGAATTCCACCCCTTTTATCCCCAATTTCCATGGAATTCCACCCTTTTATCCACAATTTCCATGGAATTCCACCCCTTTTATCCCCAATTTCCATGGAATTCCACCCCTTTTATCCACAATTTCCATGGAATTCCACCCTTTCATCCACATTCATTCCTTGCTGCACTGGTTAGGGGTTGGGATTAGGGTTAGGGTTAGGGTTAGGGTTAGGGTTAGGGTTAGGGTTAGGGTTAGGTTAGGGTTAGGGTTAGGGTTAGGTTAGGGATAGGGTTAGGGTTAGGGTTAGGGTTAGGGTTAGGGTTAGGGTTAGGTTAGGGTTAGGGTTAGGGTTAGGTTAGGGATAGGGTTAGGGTTAGGGTTAGGGTTAGGGTTAGGGTAAGCTCTGCAAAACAGAGTCTAACACAGACTTTGTCCTATTAGAATTCAGATGAAAATGGGCTTCAACTTGGCATAATTCTTGGCACAATTTCCATGGAATTCCACCCCTTTTATCCCCAATTTCCATGGAATTCCACCCTTTTATCCACAATTTCCATGGAATTCCACCCCTTTTATCCCCAATTTCCATGGAATTCCACCCTTTTATCCACAATTTCCATGGAATTCCACCCTTTCATCCACATTCATTCCTTGCTGCACTGGTTAGGGGTTGGGTTTAGGGTTAGGGTTAGGGTTAGGGTTAGGGTTAGGGTTAGGGTTAGGTTAGGGTTAGGGTTAGGGTTAGGTTAGGGATAGGGTTAGGGTTAGGGTTAGGGTTAGGGTTAGGGTTAGGGTAAGCTCTGCAAAACAGAGTCTAACACAGACTTTGTCCTATTAGAATTCAGATGAAAATGGGCTTCAACTTGGCATAATTCTTGGCACAATTTCCATGGAATTCCACCCCTTTTATCCCCAATTTCCATGGAATTCCACCCCTTTTATCCCCAATTTCCATGGAATTCCACCCCTTTTATCCACAATTTCCATGGAATTCCACCCCTTTTATCCACAATTTCCATGGAATTCCACCCTTTCATCCACATTCATTCCTTGCTGCACTGGTTAGGGGTTGGGTTTAGGGTTAGGGTTAGGGTTAGGGTTAGGGTAAGCTCTGCAAAACAGAGTCTAACACAGACTTTGTCCTATTAGAATTCAGATGAAAATGGGCTTCAACTTGGCATAATTCTTGGCACAATTTCCATGGAATTCCACCCCTTTTATCCCCAATTTCCATGGAATTCCACCCTTTTATCCACAATTTCCATGGAATTCCACCCCTTTTATCCCCAATTTCCATGGAATTCCACCCCTTTTATCCACAATTTCCATGGAATTCCACCCTTTCATCCACATTCATTCCTTGCTGCACTGGTTAGGGGTTGGGTTTAGGGTTAGGGTTAGGGTTAGGGTTAGGGTTAGGGTTAGGGTTAGGGTTAGGGTTAGGGTTAGGTTAGGTTAGGGTTAGGGTTAGGGTTAGGGATAGGGTTAGGGTTAGGGTTAGGGTTACGTTAGGGTTAGGGTTAGGTTAGGGTTAGGGTTAGGGTTAGGGTTAGGGTTAGGGTTAGGGTTAGGGTTAGGGTTAGGGTTAGGGTTAGGGTTAGGGTTAGGGTTAGGGTTAGGGTTAGGGTTAGGGTTAGGGTTAGGGTTAGGGTTAGGGTTAGGGTTAGGGTTAGGGTTAGGGTTAGGGTTAGGGTTAGGGTTAGGGTTAGGGTTAGGGTTAGGTGAGGGTTAGGGTTAGGGTTAGGTTAGGGATAGGGTTAGGGTTAGGGTTAGGTTAGGGTTAGGGTTAGGGTTAGGTTAGGGATAGGGTTAGGGTTAGGGTTAGGGTTAGGGTTAGGGTTAGGGTTAGGGTTAGGGTTAGGGTTAGGGTTAGGGTTAGGGTTAGGGTTAGGGTTAGGGTTAGGGTTAGGGTTAGGGTAAGCTCTGCAAAACAGAGGCTAACACAGACTTTGTCCTATTAGAATTCAGATGAAAATGGGCTTCAACTTGGCATAATTCTTGGCACAATTTCCATGGAATTCCACCCCTTTTATCCCCAATTTCCATGGAATTCCACCCTTTTATCCACAATTTCCATGGAATTCCACCCCTTTTATCCCCAATTTCCATGGAATTCCACCCCTTTTATCCACAATTTCCATGGAATTCCACCCTTTCATCCACATTCATTCCTTGCTGCACTGGTTAGGGGTTGGGATTAGGGTTAGGGTTAGGGTTAGGGTTAGGGTTAGGGTTAGGGTTAGGGTTAGGTTAGGGTTAGGGTTAGGGTTAGGTTAGGGATAGGGTTAGGGTTAGGGTTAGGGTTAGGGTTAGGGTTAGGGTTAGGTTAGGGTTAGGGTTAGGGTTAGGTTAGGGATAGGGTTAGGGTTAGGGTTAGGGTTAGGGTTAGGGTAAGCTCTGCAAAACAGAGTCTAACACAGACTTTGTCCTGTTAGAATTCAGATGAAAATGGGCTTCAACTTGGCATAATTCTTGGCACAATTTCCATGGAATTCCACCCCTTTTATCCCCAATTTCCATGGAATTCCACCCTTTTATCCACAATTTCCATGGAATTCCACCCCTTTCATCCACAATTTCCATGGAATTCCACCCTTTCATCCCCAATTTCCATGGAATTCCATGATTTATCCACAATTTCCATGGAATTCCACCCTTTTATCCCCAATTTCCATGGAATTCCACCCCTTTTATCCACAATTTCCATGGAATTCCACCCTTTCATCCACATTCATTCCTTGCTGCACTGGTTAGGGGTTGGGTTTAGGGTTAGGGTTAGGGTTAGGGTTAGGGTTAGGGTTAGGGTTAGGGCTAGGGTTAGGGTTAGGGTTAGGGTTAGGGTTAGGGTTAGGGTAAGCTCTGCAAAACAGAGGCTAACACAGACTTTGTCCTATTAGAATTCAGATGAAAATGGGCTTCAACTTGGCATAATTCTTGGCACAATTTCCATGGAATTCCACCCCTTTTATCCCCAATTTCCATGGAATTCCACCCCTTTTATCCACAATTTCCATGGAATTCCACCCTTTCATCCACATTCATTCCTTGCTGCACTGGTTAGGGGTTGGGATTAGGGTTAGGGTTAGGGTTAGGTTAGGGTTAGGGTTAGGGTTAGGGTTAGGGTTAGGGTTAGGGTTAGGGTTAGGGTTAGGGTTAGGGTTAGGGTTAGGGTTAGGGTTAGGGTTAGGTTAGGGTTAGGGTTAGGGTTAGGGTTAGGTTAGGGTTAGGGTTAGGGTTAGGGTTAGGGTAAGCTCTGCAAAACAGAGGCTAACACAGACTATGTCCTATTAGAATTCAGATGAATATGGGCTTCAACTTGGCATAATTCTTGGCACAATTTCCATGGAATTCCACCCCTTTCATCCACAATTTTCATGGAATTCCACCCTTTCATCCACAATTTCCATGGAATTCCACCCCTTTATCCCCAATTTCCATGGAATTCCACCCCTTTCATCCCCAATTTCCATGGAATTCCATCATTTATCCACAATTTCCATGAAATTCCACCCTTTTATCCCCAATTTCCATGGAATTCCATCCTTTTATCTACAATTTCCATGGAATTCCACCCCTTTTATCCCCAATTTCCATGGAATTCCACCCCTTTCATCCCCAATTTCCATGGAATTCCACCCCTTTCATCCACAATTTCCATGGAATTCCACCCTTTCATCCCCAATTTCCATGGAATTCCACCCTTTTATCCACAATTTCCATGGAATTCCACCCCTTTCATCCACAATTTCCATGGAATTCCATCATTTATCCACAATTTCCATGGAATTCCACACTTTTATCCCCAATTTCCATGGAATTCCACCCCTTTTATCCACAATTTCCATGGAATTCCACCCTTTCATCCACATTCATTCCTTGCTGCACTGGTTAGGGGTTGGGGTTAGGGTTAGGGTTAGGGTTAGGGTTAGGGTTAGGGTTAGGGTTAGGGTTAGGGTTAGGGTTAGGTTAGGGATAGGGTTAGGGTTAGGGTTAGGGTTAGGGTTAGGGTTAGGGTTAGGGTTAGGGTAAGCTCTGCAAAACAGAGTCTAACACAGACTTTGTCCTATTAGAATTCAGATGAAAATGGGCTTCAACTTGGCATAATTCTTGGCACAATTTCCATGGAATTCCACCCCTTTTATCCCCAATTTCCATGGAATTCCACCCTTTTATCCACAATTTCCATGGAATTCCACCCCTTTTATCCCCAATTTCCATGGAATTCCACCCCTTTTATCCACAATTTCCATGGAATTCCACCCTTTCATCCACATTCATTCCTTGCTGCACTGGTTAGGGGTTGGGTTTAGGGTTAGGGTTAGGGTTAGGGTTAGGGTAAGCTCTGCAAAACAGAGTCTAACACAGACTTTGTCCTATTAGAATTCAGATGAAAATGGGCTTCAACTTGGCATAATTCTTGGCACAATTTCCATGGAATTCCACCCCTTTTATCCCCAATTTCCATGGAATTCCACCCTTTTATCCACAATTTCCATGGAATTCCACCCCTTTTATCCCCAATTTCCATGGAATTCCACCCTTTTATCCACAATTTCCATGGAATTCCACCCTTTCATCCACATTCATTCCTTGCTGCACTGGTTAGGGGTTGGGTTTAGGGTTAGGGTTAGGGTTAGGGTTAGGGTTAGGGTTAGGGTTAGGTTAGGGTTAGGGTTAGGGTTAGGTTAGGGATAGGGTTAGGGTTAGGGTTAGGGTTAGGGTTAGGGTTAGGGTAAGCTCTGCAAAACAGAGTCTAACACAGACTTTGTCCTATTAGAATTCAGATGAAAATGGGCTTCAACTTGGCATAATTCTTGGCACAATTTCCATGGAATTCCACCCCTTTTATCCCCAATTTCCATGGAATTCCACCCTTTTATCCACAATTTCCATGGAATTCCACCCCTTTTATCCCCAATTTCCATGGAATTCCACCCCTTTTATCCACATTCATTCCTTGCTGCACTGGTTAGGGGTTGGGTTTAGGGTTAGGGTTAGGGTTAGGGTTAGGGTTAGGGTTAGGTTAGGGTTAGGGTTAGGGTTAGGTTAGGGATAGGGTTAGGGTTAGGGTTAGGTTAGGGTTAGGGTTAGGGTTAGGGTTAGGGTTAGGGTTAGGGTTAGGGTTAGGGTTAGGGTTAGGGTTAGGGTTAGGGTTAGGGGTTAGGGTTAGGGTTAGGGTTAGGGTAAGCTCTGCAAAACAGAGGCTAACACAGACTTTGTCCTATTAGAATTCAGATGAAAATGGGCTTCAACTTGGCATAATTCTTGGCACAATTTCCATGGAATTCCACCCCTTTTATCCCCAATTTCCATGGAATTCCACCCTTTTATCCACAATTTCCATGGAATTCCACCCCTTTTATCCCCAATTTCCATGGAATTCCACCCCTTTTATCCACAATTTCCATGGAATTCCACCCTTTCATCCACATTCATTCCTTGCTGCACTGGTTAGGGGTTGGGTTTAGGGTTAGGGTTAGGGTTAGGGTTAGGGTTAGGGTTAGGGTTAGGTTAGGGTTAGGGTTAGGGTTAGGGTTAGGGTTAGGGTTAGGGTAAGCTCTGCAAAACAGAGTCTAACACAGACTTTGTCCTATTAGAATTCAGATGAAAATGGGCTTCAACTTGGCATAATTCTTGGCACAATTTCCATGGAATTCCACCCCTTTTATCCCCAATTTCCATGGAATTCCACCCTTTTATCCACAATTTCCATGGAATTCCACCCCTTTTTTCCCCAATTTCCATGGAATTCCACCCCTTTTATCCACATTCATTCCTTGCTGCACTGGTTAGGGGTTGGGTTTAGGGTTAGGGTTAGGGTTAGGGTTAGGGTTAGGGTTAGGGTTAGGGTTAGGGTTAGGTTAGGGTTAGGGTTAGGGTTAGGGTTAGGGTTAGGTTAGGGTTAGGGTTAGGGTTAGGGTTAGGGTTAGGGTTAGGGTTAGCTCTGCAAAACAGAGGCTAACACAGACTTTGTCCTATTAGAATTCAGATGAAAATGGGCTTCAACTTGGCATAATTCTTGGCACAATTTCCATGGAATTCCACCCCTTTTATCCCCAATTTCCATGGAATTCCACCCTTTTATCCACAATTTCCATGGAATTCCACCCCTTTTATCCCCAATTTCCATGGAATTCCACCCCTTTTATCCACAATTTCCATGGAATTCCACCCTTTCATCCACATTCATTCCTTGCTGCACTGGTTAGGGGTTGGGATTAGGGTTAGGGTTAGGGTTAGGGTTAGGGTTAGGGTTAGGGTTAGGGTTAGGGTTAGGTTAGGGTTAGGGTTAGGGTTAGGTTAGGGATAGGGTTAGGGTTAGGGTTAGGGTTAGGGTTAGGGTAAGCTCTGCAAAACAGAGTCTAACACAGACTTTGTCCTATTAGAATTCAGATGAAAATGGGCTTCAACTTGGCATAATTCTTGGCACAATTTCCATGGAATTCCACCCCTTTTATCCCCAATTTCCATGGAATTCCACCCTTTTATCCACAATTTCCATGGAATTCCACCCCTTTTTTCCCCAATTTCCATGGAATTCCACCCCTTTTATCCACAATTTCCATGGAATTCCACCCTTTCATCCACATTCATTCCTTGCTGCACTGGTTAGGGGTTGGGTTTAGGGTTAGGGTTAGGGTTAGGGTTAGGGTTAGGGTTAGGTTAGGGTTAGGGTTAGGGTTAGGTTAGGGATAGGGTTAGGGTTAGGGTTAGGGTTAGGTTAGGGTTAGGGTTAGGGTTAGGTTAGGGATAGGGTTAGGGTTAGGGTTAGGGTTAGGGTTAGGGTTAGGGTTAGGGTTAGGGTTAGGGTTAGGGTTAGGGTTAGGGTAAGCTCTGCAAAACAGAGGCTAACACAGACTTTGTCCTATTAGAATTCAGATGAAAATGGGCTTCAACTTGGCATAATTCTTGGCACAATTTCCATGGAATTCCACCCCTTTCATCCACAATTTCCATGGAATTCCATCATTTATCCACAATTTCCATAAAATTCCACCCTTTTATCCCCAATTTCCATGGAATTCCACCCCTTTCATCCACAATTTCCATGGAATTCCACCCTTTCATCCCCAATTTCCATGGAATTCCATGATTTATCCACAATTTCCATGGAATTCCACCCTTTTATCCCCAATTTCCATGGAATTCCACCCCTTTTATCCACAATTTCCATGGAATTCCACCCTTTCATCCACATTCATTCCTTGCTGCACTGGTTAGTGGTTGGGTTTAGGGTTAGGGTTAGGGTTAGGGTTAGGGTTAGGGTTAGGGTTAGGGTTAGGGTTAGGGTTAGGGTTAGGGTAAGCTCTGCAAAACAGAGGCTAACACAGACTTTGTCCTATTAGAATTCAGATGAAAATGGGCTTCAACTTGGCATAATTCTTGGCACAATTTCCATGGAATTCCACCCCTTTCATCCACAATTTTCATGGAATTCCACCCTTTCATCCACAATTTCCATGGAATTCCACCCCTTTATCCCCAATTTCCATGGAATTCCACCCCTTTCATCCCCAATTTCCATGGAATTCCATCATTTATCCACAATTTCCATGAAATTCCACCCTTTTATCCCCAATTTCCATGGAATTCCATCCTTTTATCTACAATTTCCATGGAATTCCACCCCTTTTATCCCCAATTTCCATGGAATTCCACCCCTTTCATCCCCAATTTCCATGGAATTCCACCCCTTTCATCCACAATTTCCATGGAATTCCACCCTTTTATCCCCAATTTCCATGGAATTCCACCCTTTTATCCCCAATTTCCATGGAATTCCACCCCTTTCATCCACAATTTCCATGGAATTCCATCATTTATCCACAATTTCCATGGAATTCCACCCTTTTATCCCCAATTTCCATGGAATTCCACCCCTTTTATCCACAATTTCCATGGAATTCCACCCCTTTTATCCACAATTTCCATGGAATTCCACCCCTTTTATCCACAATTTCCATGGAATTCCACCCTTTCATCCACATTCATTCCTTGCTGCACTGGTTAGGGTTGGGTTAGGGTTAGGGTTAGGGTTAGGGTTAGGGTTAGGGTTAGGGTTAGGGTTAGGGTTAGGGTAAGCTCTGCAAAACAGAGGCTAACACAGACTTTA
>NW_027428418.1:0-36422 GCF_047830755.1 Zonotrichia albicollis | reverse complement strand
TGTCACCCTCGAATGTGTCTGAGCCCCCCAGATGAGTCTGGACCTCCCTAAATGTGACAGAACCCCCCCAGATGTGTCTGAGCCCCCCCCAGATGTATTTGAACCCCCCCCAATTGTTACAGGATCCCCCCAGATGTGTCTGAGCCCCCCCTAAATGTGTCTGGACCCCCCCAATTGTTACAGGACCCCCCCTAAATGTGTCTGGACCCCCCCTCAATGTGTCAGGACCCCCCCAGTGCCCAGACCCCCCCTCGGTCGCTGCCATGCCAGGATTGATGTCCCCCCCCCCCCCCGGCCGGGCCAGCCGAGCGTGCCCGGGGGTCCCGCGGGAGGCGCTGTCAGAGCGGGGGAGGGGAGGGGGAGAGGGAGGGGGGTGAGTTCGGAAAATGGGGAATTAAATCTGAAAAATGGGGAATTAAATCCAAAAAAATGGGGGATTAAAATCTGAAAAAATGGAGGGGTTCGGTCCCAAAAATGGGGGGCTTTGGGTCACAAAAATGGGGAATGGGACCCCAAAAATGGAGGGATTGGTGTCCTAAATTGGAGGGGTTGGGGACCTAAAAATGGGGAATTAAATCTGAAAAATGGGGGATTAAATCTAAAAAATGGGGGATTAAAACCTAACAAATGGAGGGGTTCGGTCCCAAAAATGGGGGGGCTTTGGGTCCCAAAAATGGGGAATGGGACCCCAAAAATGGAGGGATTGGGGTTGTAAAATGGAGGGGCTGGGGACCTAAAAATGGGGAATTAAATCTCAAATAATGGGGGGGGCTGGACCCCAAAAATGGAGGGATTGGGGTCCTAAATTGGAGGGGTTGGGGATCTAAAAATGGGGAATTAAATCTGAAAAATGGGGAATTAAATCTAAAAAATGGGGGATTAAAACCTAACAAATGGAGGGGCTCGGTCGCAAAAATGGGGGGCTTTGGGTCACAAAAATGGGGAATGGGACCCCAAAAATGGAGGGATTGGGGTCCTAAAATGGAGGGGTTGGGGACCTAAAAATGGGGAATTAAACCTCAAATAATGGGGGGGGGCTGGACCCCAAAAATAGGGAGATTTGGGTCCTAAAAATGGGGAATGGGACCCCAAAAATGGAGGGATTTGGGTCCTAAAATGGAGGGGTTGGGGATCTAAAAATGGGGAATTAAATCTAAAAAATGGGGAATTAAAACCTGAAAAAATGGAGGGGTTCGGTCGCAAAAATGGAGGGATTTGGGTCCCAAAAATGGGGAATGGGACCCCAAAAATGGAGGGGTTGGGGACCTAAAAATGGGGAATTAAATCTCAAATAATGAGGGGGGCTGGACCCCAAAAATGGGGAGATTTGGGTCCTAAAAATGGGGAATGGGACCCCAAAAATGGAGGGATTGGGTCCTAAAATGGAGGGGTTGGGGATCTAAAAATGGGGAATTAAACCTCAAGTAATGGGGGGGGCTGGACCCCAAAAATGGAGGGATTTGGGTCCTAAAAATGGGGAATGGGACCCCAAAAATGGAGGGATTTGGGTCCTAAAAATGGGGAATGGGACCCCAAAAATGGAGGGATTTGGGTCCTAAAATGGAGGGGTTGGGGATCTAAAAATGGGGAATTAAATCTCAAATAATGAGGGGGCCTGGACCCCAAAAATGGGGAGATTTGGGTCCCAAAAATGGGGAATGGGACCCCAAAAATGGAGGGATTGGGGGTCCTAAATTGGAGGGGTTGGGGATCTAAAAATGGGGAATAAATCTCAAATAATGGGGGGGGGCTGGACCCCAAAAATGGGGAGATTTGGGTCCCAAAAATGGGGAATGGGACCCCAAAAATGGAGGGATTGGGGTTGTAAAATGGAGGGGTTGGGGATCTAAAAATGGGGAATTAAATCTGAAAAATGGGGAATTAAATCAAAAAAAATGGGGGATTAAAACCTGAAAAAATGGAGGGGTTCGGTCCCAAAAATGGGGGGGGCTTTGGGTCCCAAAAATGGGGAATGGGACCCCAAAAATGGAGGGATTTGGGGTCCTAAAATGGAGGGGTTGGGGATCTAAAAATGGGGAATTAAATCTGAAAAATGGGGAATTAAATCTAAAAAATGGGGGATTAAAACCTGAAAAAATGGAGGGGCTCGGTCCCAAAAATGGGGGGGGCTTTGGGTCCCAAAAATGGGGAATGGGACCCCAAAAATGGAGGGATTTGGGGTCCTAAAATGGAGGGGTTGGGGATCTAAAAATGGGGAATTAAACCTCAAATAATGGGGGGGCTGGACCCCAAAAATTGGGGGGCTTTAGGTCCCAAAAATGGGGGGATTTGGGTCCTAAAAATGAGGAATGGGACCCCAAAAACGGAGGGATTTGGGGTCCTAAAATGGAGGGGTTGGGGATCTGAAAATGGGGATTAAAACCTGAAAAAATGGAGGGGTTTGGTCCCAAAAATGGGGGGCTTTGGGTCCCAAAAATGGGGAATGGGACCCCAACAATGGAGGGATTTGGGTCCTAAAATGGAGGGGTTGGGGATCTAAAAATGGGGAATTAAATCTCAAATAATGGGGGGGGGGGCTGGACGCCAAGAATGGGGAGATTTGGGTCCTAAAAATGGGGAATGGGACCCCAAAAATGGAGGGATTTGGGTCATAAAAATGGGGAATGGGACCCCAAAAATGGAGGGATTTGGGGTCCTAAAATGGAGGGGTTGGGGATCTAAAAATGGGGAATTAAATCTGAAAAATGGGGAATTAAATCTAAAAAATGGGGGATTAAAACCTGAAAAAATGGAGGGGTTCGGTCCCAAAAATGGGAGGCTTTGGGTCACAAAAATGGGGAATGGGACCCCAAAAATGGAGGGATTTGGGTCCTAAATTGGAGAGATTGGGGATCTAAAAATGGGGAATTAAACTTCAAATAATGGGGGCCTTGGGGACCTAAAAATGGGGAATTGCGCCTTTGAAAATGGGGAATCGCACCCCAAAAACTGGGGGTTCAGTCCCAAAAATGGGGAGGGGTTTGGGGACCTAAAAGTGGTGAATGAGACCTTAAAAACTGAGAGTTTAGGTCCTAAAAATGGGGGGCTTTGGGTCCCAAAAATGAGGAATTGGACCCTAAAAATGGGGGCGTTATGGGGGAACTGGGGGACTCATAGAGGAGGGGGTTTGGGGGTTCTTTCTGACCAGTGCAACCATCCCCATTTCTCCCCGATCCCCCCCAGTTTTTGGGGTGTCCCCCCGTTGTTGGGGTGTCCCCAAATGTCGCCGTTCCTGATCGGGGATTCGAACCTGCGGCCTGCCGATCTCCGCGCCGCGCGCGGCTTCGGCCGTTCCCGGAGCGCGCTCGGGCGTTTCCGCCGCTCTCGGCAGTTTCCGTCCACGTTCGGCACCCGCCGCTCCACCCACAAAGGGCGTGGTTTCGGAATAAAGCAATATGATTGGTTCACTGCGATGAATGGGCGGGGCTTTTTTGCAAAACCGCTCTACCATTGGCTGGCGGCCCCCTCGCGCCCCCGCCCCTCCTCTCTCTGAATGGCGGTGGGAGGAGGGCGGGACAAACGAAGCTTTTCCGCGCTCTGATTGGTGAAAACACTGAGGGCGCCGCGCTCTGATTGGCTAGCGGTTGAAATCCGAGCTCTGATTGGCTGCCGCGCTCTGAGGGCTCTGCCGGGCAGCGGCCCCCTCCCGGAACGTCGCGGGTGAGACGGGGGGGGGGCGACGGGGGAGGGGGCGGGGGACCCTCGGGAACCCCCGGGAGCTCTCGGTGAGTTCGAGACCCCCGGGAGCCCCGGAGGGCGCGGGGGCAGCGGGGGGAGCCCGGCCGAGGGGGCGGAGGGGCCTCCGGAGGGGATGGGATGGGGCAGAACTGCGGGGTCTCGTGAGGGGGAAGGGGGGGAGCTGAGAGGCCTGAGGGGATTTGGGGGGGCTGGGGAGGATTTGGGGGGGTCTGAGGGGTCTTTTGAGGGGATTTAGGGGCGCTGAGGGGATTTGTGAGGGGATTTAGGGGGTCTGAGGGGATTTGTGAGGGGATTTGGGGGGGGTCTGAGAGGTTTTGTGAGGGGATTTGGGGGGTCTGAGGGGTTTTGTGAGGGGATTTAGGGGGTCTGAGAGGTTTTGTGAGGGAATTTGGGGGCGCTGACGGGTTTTGGGGGGGTCTGAGAGGTTTTGTGAGGGGATTTAGGGGCGCTGAGGGGGTTTGGAAGAGTCTGAGGGGTTTTGTGAAGGGATTTGGGGGTTTTTGTGATAGGTTGAGTGGGTTCTGGGGGGTCTGAAGGAGTTTTGTGAGAGGATTTGGGGGCGCTGAAGGAATTTATGGGGGGATTTGGGGGCGCTGAGGGGATTTATGAGGGGATTTGGGGCGTCTAAAGGAGTTTTGTGAGGGCATTTGGGGAGGGTCTGAGGGGTTTTGTGAGGGGATTTGGGGGCTCCTGGTGAGGATTTAGGAGGTTCTGAGGGGATTTAGGGGGTCTGAGTTGTTCTGTGAGGGGATTTGAGGGTTTTGTGAGGGGTTGAGGGCGAGTTCAGGAGTTTTGTGAGGGGATTTGGGGGCGCTGAGGAGTTTTATGAGCAGATTTGAGAGGTTTTGTGAGGGGGAGTTGAGGAGGTTTTGGGGGATCTGAGGGGATTTGGGGGGATCTGAGGGGATTTGGGGAAATTTGAAGAGTTTTGTGAAGGGATTTGGGGGCGCTGAGAGGATTTGTGGGTTCTGAAGGAATTTTGTGAGGGGATTTGGGGATCTGAAGGAGTTTTGTGAGGGGATTTGTGGGTTCTGAAGGAGTTTTGTGAGGGGATTCGGGGGCGCTGGAGGATTTTGAGGAGTTTTGTGAGGGGATTTGGAGGTTTTGTGAGGGGGTGACAGAAAGTTGAGGAGATTTGGGGGGTCTGAGGAGTTTTGTGAGGGGATTTGGAGGCGCTGAGAGGATTTAGAGGGGTCCTGGTGAGGATTTGGGGGGATCTGAAGGAATTTTGTGAGGAGATTTGGGGGTGCTGAGGGGGTTTGGAGGTGCTGGGAGGATTTAGGGGGTTCTGAAGGAATTTTGCGAGGGGATTTGGGGATCTGAGGGGTTTTGTGAGGGGATTTGGGGGTTTTGTGAGGGGTTGAGGGCCAGTTGAGGAGTTTTCTGAGGGGATTTGGGGGCGCTGAGAGGATTTGGGGGTGTCTGAGGAGTTTTGTGAGGGGATTTGTGGACGCTGAGGGGATTTGTGGGTTCTGAAGGAATTTTGTGAGGGGATTTGGGGATCTGAGGGGTTTTGTGAGGGGATTTGTGGGTTCTGAAGGAGTTTTGTGAGGGGATTCGGGGGCGCTGGAGGATTTTGAGGAGTTTTGTGAGGGGATTTGGAGGTTTTGTGAGGGGGTGACGGAAAGTTGAGGAGATTTGGGGGGTCTGAAGGAGCTTTGTGAGGGGATTTGGGGGGATCTGAGGGGATTTGTGAGGGGATTTGGGGGCGCTGAGGGGATTTGGAGGTTCGGAAGGAATTTTGTGAGGAGATTTGGGGATCTGAGGAGTTGTGAGGGGATTTGAGGGTTTTGTGAGGGAGTGAGGGCCAGTTGAGGAGTTTTCTGAGGGGATTTGGGGGCGCTGAGAGGATTTGGGGGGATCTGAAGGAATTTTGTGAGGGGATTTGGGGGCGCTGAGGGGATTTGGAGGTTCGGAAGGAATTTCGTGAGGGGATTTGGAGGGATCTGAGGGGTTTTGTGAGGGGATTTGGGGGCGCTGAGGGGATTTAGGGGGTTCTGAGGAGTTTTGTGAGGGGATTTGGGGGATCTGAGGAGTTTTGTGAGGGGATTTGGGGGGATCTGAGGGGATTTAGGGGATTCTGAGGGGTTTTGTGAGGGAATTTTGGGGTTCTGAGGGGATTTGGGGGGGCCCTGATGAGGATTTAGGGGGGTCTGAGTTGTTCTGTGAGGGGTTTTTTTTGTGCATTTTAGGATTTTTAAGGGATCTTTGGGGTCTCTGAGAGGTTTTTGGGGCTCTTTTTGTGAGGTCTGAGGCATTTTAGGGGTTTCTGAGGGGTTTTTTGTGAGGTCTGAAGGGATTTTTGAGGTCTCAAAAAAATCCAGAAAATATCCCCCCCCAAAAAAAACCCTGGAACATCCCTTAAATAAAGAAATATCCTAAAAAACCTCAAAAATATCCCAAAATTAAAGAAATATCCTAAAAAAACCTCAAAAATATCCCAAAAATAAATCAATATCCTAAAAGCCCTCTGGAATATCCTCAAAAAAACCCTGAAAATCTCAAAAAAACCCTGAAAAATCCCTCAAAAACCCCTGGAACATCCCTTAAATAAATCAATATCCTAAAAAAACCTCAAAAATATCCCAAAAATAAATCAATATCCTAAAAAAACCTCAAAAATATCCCAAAAATAAATCAATATCCTAAAAACCCTCTGGAATATCCTCAAAAAAACCCTGAAAATCCCAAAAAACCCCTGAAAAATCCCCCAAAAACCCCTGGAATATCCCTTAAATAAAGAGATATCCCTAAAAAAACCCGTGGAATATCCCCAAAATTATTCAATAATTAAATAATGGGAATAAGGGATCCCAAATCCAATGAAAAAAAATGGGAAAATAAAAGGAATTATTGGAAAAAAGGGGGAAAAATCCCCCAAATTCTGATGGGGGCAGGGAAAAAAAAAGGGAATTTTTCCATTAGAAAAATGGGAATAAAAGGGAATTTTGAGCTGAGGATGGAATTAAATTGGGAATTCTTTAATTGGAATTGATGAATAATTCATGGAATTCACCTGGAAAAGGTCAAAAATTCCCTGGGAATTTCAAGCTGGGAAAAAAAAATGGAAAAAGGGGGGGGGAATATCTGGGGTTTTATTATTTATATTTCATTTTTTTGGGGAATATTTCTTTATTTTAGGGACATTCCAGGATTTTTTGGGGTTATTTCAGTGGTTTTTTTGGATGTTAATTTATTTTTTTAATATTTCCAAGGGTTTTTTTTTTGAGGATATTCCTGAGTTTTTGCCTTCCAAAAATTCCATTTTTTTGGGTAAAAAAAAAGGGAAAATTCCCCAATTAAC
Organism: Zonotrichia albicollis; assembly: GCF_047830755.1. NCBI lineage: Eukaryota > Metazoa > Chordata > Aves > Passeriformes > Passerellidae > Zonotrichia > Zonotrichia albicollis. The sequence continues at coordinate 29,419 of NW_027428418.1, read as the reverse complement.
AAATCCTAATTAATCCCAGCTCTCTGTTAATTCCTGATTTTCCCAGCCTCCCAAATCCCCAATTTTTTGGGAATATTTTGGGTGTTTCCTATCAAAAAATGGAATTTTTTGCCCTTCCAGCTTCATCCCAGGAGGAAATTCCTGCTTAAATCCCTTAATTAATTAATTCTAATTAATCCTAATTAATCCTAATTAACCCTGCATCTCTGCTAATTCATCCTGCCTCCCAAATCCCCCCATTTTTTTGGGAATTTTCCAACATTTTTCCATTAAAAAAAAGGAAAATTCCCAGATTTTTTTTCCCTGTTCCATTCTTAATTAATTAATAAATTAATTCTAATTAATCTTGGCTTTTCCTGGTTAAAAACTTCTTGGGAATGTCTCAGTTTTCCATTAAAAAATGGATTTTTTTTTTCCTTTTCTTTGTTTCCTTTCTTTGTTTGCTTTTCCAGGGGAATTTTCCTTTGGAATGGGGAAAAAAATGGGAAAAATGTGGAAAATATGGGAGAATAAAATGGGGAAAAATTGGGAAACATGGGAATAAAAAATGGGAATAAAAATAGAAAAAATGGGGGGAAAATTGGGATAAAATTGGGATAAATTTATCCATTAACTTTTAATTCCAGGTTATTTTTAATTCCTTTATTTTAATCCCTTTATTTTAAAATTCCAGGGTTTTTATCCTTTAATTCCAGGGATTTTTAAAATTCTTTTATTTTTAATTCCAACATTTTTTATCTTTTATTTCCAGGATTTTTTACCCTTTAATTCCATTTTTTATCCTTTAATTCCATTTTTTATCCTTCCAATTTTTATCTTTTAAATCCCATTAATTTCTATTTTCACTCCTTTATTCCCTCCCCATTTTTTATTCATTTTCCCCCTCCTGAATTTCATTTTTTATTCATTTATTTCTATTTTTTCTTAGGAAATCTCCCCAAAAATCCCAAATTTCTGCTCCAAACTTCTGGAATTGCAGCCAAAGATGTCCAAGAAGCAGCAGCCCAAAGGTAGGAGACAAAAAAATGCAAAAAAATTTGGGAATTTCAGCCCAAAAATCCCAAAAGTTGGAGAGGGAAGGGAGGAAATGAAGGGAAAAATGGGGGGAAAATGTTGAGGAAAAAAGGGCAAAAAATGGGGAAAATTAAGGGAAAAAAGGAGGAAAAATTGGGATAAAAAAGAGGAAAAATTGGGATAAAATAGGGAAAATTAAAGATAAAAAGGGAAAATGAAGTGGAAAAGTGGGGAAAAGTTGGGAATTTTTGGGGAAAAATTGGGAATTTTTGGGGCAAAAATTGGGGATTTTTGGGAGGAAAAAAGGGGGGAAATTGGGATTTTAGGGGAGAAATTGGGGATTTGGGGGAGGAAAAAAGGGGGAAAAAAGGGGGGAAATTGGGAATTTTTTGGGGGGAAAATTGGGAATTTTGGGAAGGGAATTGGAATTTTGGGGTGAATTCTGGGGAAAATTGGAACCTGGGGGGAGAAATTTGGGATTTTAGGGGGAATTGTGGGATTGGGATTTGGGGAATTTGGGATTTCTGGGATTTTGGGGAATTTAGGATTGGGATTTCTGGGAATTGGGCCCAGCATTCCCTGGAATTTCTGGGAATTTAGGATTGGGATTTCTGGGATTTTGGGGAATTTGGGAGTAGGATTTTGGGGAATTTTGGGATTGGGATTTCTGGGAATTGGGCCCAGCATTCCCAGGGAATTTGGGATTGGGATTTCTGGGAATTTAGGATTGGGATTTCTGGGATTTTGGGGAATTTGGGATTGGGATTTCTGGGAATTTGGGGAATTTAGGATTGGGATTTTGGGGAGTTTGGGATTTCTGGGAATTTGGGGAATTTGGGATTGGGATTTTTTGGGAATTTGGGATTGGGATTTTGGGGAATGTGGGATTGGGATTTCTGGAAATTGGGGAATTTGGGATTGGGATTTCTGGGAATTTGGGATTTCTGGGATTTTGGGGAATTTGGGATTGGGATTTTGGGGAATTTAGGATTGGGATTTCTGGGAATTGGGCCCAGTATTCCCAGGGAATTTGGGATTGGGATTTCTGGGATTTCTGGGAATTTAGGATTGGGAATTTGGGATTGGGATTTTGGGGATTTTGGGGATTTTGGGGAGTTTGGGATTTCTGGGAATTTGGGGAATTTGGGATTGGGATTTTGGGGAATTTGGGATTTCTGGGATTTTGGGGAGTTTGGGATTTCTGTGAATCCGGGCCCGGCATTGCCAGGGATTTTGGGGAGTTTGGGATTTCTGGGATTTGGGGAATTTGGGATTGGGATTTGGGGATTTGGGGAATTTGGGATTGGGATTTTGGGGAATTTGGGATTTCTGGGATTTTGGGGAATTTGGGATTGGGATTTTGGGGAGTTTGGGATTGGGATTTTGGGGAATTTGGGATTTCTGGGATTTGGGGAATTTGGGATTTCTGGGATTTGGGGAATTTGGGATTTCTGTGAATCCCTGGTTTCCATTTCCCGCAGATCCCTCGGGGTTCGTGTTCGATTCTCGCTCCGGGGCCGTGCGGGCTCAGGGCGGCGCCGAGAACATGAGGGAGAAGGTGCCGACATTCCAACAATTCCCAACATTCCCAACATTCCAACATTCCCAAATTCCCAACATTCCAACAATTCCCAACATTCCCAACATTCCCAAATTCCCAGGCATTTTCCATGGTTTCTCCCTGATTTCCCCATGGATTTCCCATCTTTTTTCCCCCATGGATTCTCCATGGTTTTTATCTGTTTTTCCCTGATTTTCTCATGGATTTCTCCCTGATTTTCCCATGGATTTCTCCCTGATTTTCCCTGATTTTCCCATGGATTTCTCCCTGATTTTCCCATGGATTTCTCCCTGGTTTTCCATGATTTTCTCATGGATTTCTCCCCAGTTTTCCCTTGGATTTCTCCCTGTTTTTCCCCGATTTTCCCATGGATTTCTCCCTGTTTTTCCCATGGATTTCTCCCTGATTTTCCCATGGATTTCTCCCTGATTTTCCCATGGATTTCTCCCTGATTTTCCCATGGATTTCTCCCCGATTTTCCCATGGATTTCTCCCTGTTTTTCCCTGTTTTTCCCATGGATTTTTCCCTGATTTTCCGCTTTTTATCCCATAGATTTATCCCCTGATTTTCCCCCGATTTTTCCCGTATTTTCTCCCTGAATTTCCCCGTTTTTCCCATGAATTTCCCTTTGATTTCCCTGATTTTCCCCATGGATTTTCCCACATTTTCCATGTGTTTTTCCACGAGTTTTTACCACATTTTCCATGTGTTTTTCCATGAGTTTTCCCCATGGATTTTCCCACATTTTCAATGGATTTTTCCCTGATTTTCCCTTGATTTCCCCTCTGTTTTTTCCCCGATTTTTCCCATATTTTCTCCCTGATTTTCCCCATGGATTTTCCCACCTTTTCCATGAATTTTCCATGAATTTTCCATGAATTTTCCCCCATTTCCCCAGGTGCAGGCCGTGCGCGCGGTCGTTCCCAACCGCAGCAACACCGAGATCGTGCTGGTGCTGCAGCACTTTGACAACGCCGTGGACAGGGCGGTGCAGGCCTTCATGGAGGGTCAGAATTCCCAAAAAAACCCGGGAATTCCTGAAAATCAGGGAATTCTGGGCTTTGGGGGTGAAATTCCGGGATTTGGGGGTGAAATTCTGGGATTTTGGGGTGAAATTCTGGGGTTTTGGGGGGTTGGAAAAGGGATTTTGGGAGGAATTTGAGAGGAGATTTTGTGGGATTTGGGAGGAGATTTTTGGGATAAAACCATTCAGGTCTTCATGGAGGGTGGGAAATCTGGGAATTCCCAAAAAATCTGGGAATTCTGGGAATTCTGAGAAGGAATTTTGGGATTTGGGGGTGAAATTCTGGGATTTTGGGAGGTTGGAAAAGGGATTTTGGGAGGAATTTGAGAGGGGATTTTGGGGATAAAACCATGGAAATCTTCATGGAGGATGGGAAATCTGGGAATTCCCAAAAAATCTGGGAATTCTGGGAATTCTGAGAAGGAATTTTGGGATTTTGGGGTGAAATTCTGGGGTTTTGGGGGATTGGAAAAGGGAATTTGGGAGGAATTTGAGAGGAGATTTTGAGGGATTTGAGAGGGGGATTTTTGGGATAAAACCATTGAAGTCTTCATGGAGGGTCAGAATTCCCAAAAAATCCTGGAATTCCTGAAAATCCTGGAATTCAGAGAGGGAATTTTGGGAATTCTGGGTGAAATTCTGGGAATTTGGGGCTGAATTTAAGAGGAGATTTTGAGGGATTTGGGAGGAGATTTTTGGGATAAAACCATGGAAATCTTCATGGAGGGTCAGAATTCCCAAAAAAAACCGGGAATTCCTGAAAATCCGGGAATTCTGGGCTTTGGGGTCGAAATTCAGGGATTTTGGGGTGAAATTCAGGGTTTTGGGGTGAAATTCTGGGATTTTGGGGGGTTGGAAAAGGGATTTTGGGAGGGATTTGAGAGGGGATTTTTGGGATAAAACCATGCAAATCTTCATGGAGGGTCAGAATTCCCAAAAAAACCTGGAATTCCTGAAAATCCGGGAATTCTGGGCTTTGGGGCTGAAATTCAGGGATTTTGGGGTGAAATTCTGGGATTTTGGGGGATTGGAGATGGAATTTGAGAGGGGATTTTGAGGGATTTTGGGGTTAAAACCATGCAGGTCTTCATGAAGGGTCAGAATTCCCAAAAAAAAATCTGGGAATTCCTGAAAATCCGGGAATTCTGGGCTTTGGGGCTGAAATTCCGGGATTTGGGGGTGAAATTCTGGGATTTTGGGGTGAAATTCTGGGGTTTTGGGGGGTTGGAAAAGGGAATTTGGGGGGTTGGAAAAGGGAATTTGGGAGGAATTTGAGAGGGGATTTTGGGGATAAAACCATTCAGGTCTTCATGGAGGATGGGAAATCTGGGAATTCCCAAAAAATCTGGGAATTCCCAAAAAATCTGGGAATTCTGAGAAGGAATTTTGGGATTTGGGGCTGAAATTCAGGGATTTTGGGGGGTTGGAAAAGGGAATTTGGGAGGAATTTGAGAGGGGATTTTTGGGATAAAACCATGGAAATCTTCATGGAGGGTCAGAATTCCCAAAAAACCTGGGAATTCCTGAAAATCCGGGAATTCTGGGGTTTGGGGCTGAAATTCCGGGGTTTGGGGTCAAAATTCTGGGATTTTGGGGGGTTGGAAAAGGGAATTTGGGAGGAATTTGAGAGGGGATTTTGGGGATAAAACCATGGAAATCTTCATGGAGGGTCAGAATTCCCAAAAAAAATCTGGGAATTCCTGAAAATCTGGGAATTCTGGGGTTTGGGGCTGAAATTCTGGAGTTTGGGGGTGAAATTCTGGGATTTTGGGGCTGAATTTAAGAGGAGATTTTGAGGGATTTGGGATAAAACCATGGAAATCTTCATGGAGGGTCAGAATTCCCAAAAAATCCTGGAATTCCCAAAAAATCCTGGAATTCTGAGGTTTGGGAAGGGAATTTTTTGGGAATTTTTCTCCTCCCTCATTCCCAAATTTTTCCCATTTTTTTTCCCCAGGCAATGCCAGTGAGGTGCTGAAGGAATGGACGGTGACTGGGAAGAAAAAGGTAAATCCCAAAAAATTCCCAAAAATTCCCAAAAAAATCCCAAAAAAATCCCCAAAAAAATTCCCAAAAAAATTCCCAAAAAATCCCCAAACAATCCCCAAAAATTCCCAAAAAATTCCCAAAAATCCCCCCAAAATTCCCAAAAATTCCGAAAAAAATCCCCAAAAAAATCCCCAAAAAATCCCCAAAAAATTCCCAAAAAATTCCCAAAAAATCCCCAAACAATCCCCAAAAATTCCCAAAAAATTCCCAAAAATCCCCCAAAAATTCCCAAAATTCCCAAAAAAAATCCCCAAAAAATCCCCAAAAATCCCCCCAAAATTCCCAAAAAATCCCCCAAAAATTCCCAAAAAATCCAAAAAAATCCCCCCAAAATTCCCAAAAAAATTCCCAAAATCCCTCAAAAAATTCCCAAAAAATTCCCAAATATCCCCCAAAAATTTTTAATAAATCCCCAATTTCTTCCCCCGTTTTTTCACTATTTTTTTCTGATTAAAATATTGATTTTCTCCATGTTATCCCAATTTTTTACCAACTTTTTCCAATTTTCCCCCAATATTTTTCCCCATTTTCCCCCCAATTTTTCCTTTTTTTTTCCCAATTAAAATACAGATTTTCCCCAATTTTCATCCATTTTTTTTCCAATTAAAACCTGAATTTTCCCCCAATTTTCCCCCAATATTTTCCCAATTTTCCCCCAAATTTCCCCAAATTTTTCCCATTTTTCCCCCAAATTTCCCCAATTTTCCCCCAATCCTTTCCCCTTTTCTCCCCAATTTTTCCTCAATTTTCCCCAAATTTCCCCCCCATTTTCCCCTTTTTTACCCCATTTTCCCCCCAATTAAATTATGGATTTTCTCCAGGTTTTCCCCAATTTTTCATCCATTTTTTTCCAATTAAAACCTGAATTTCCCCCAATATTTTCCCCATTTTCCCCCCCAATTTTTCCTTTTTTTCCCCCAATTTTTCATCCATTTTTTTCCAATTAAAACCTGAATTTTCCCCCAATTTTTCCCCAATTTTTTTCCTGATTTTCCCCAATTTTTCCCAATTTTTTCCAGAACAAGAAGAAAAAGCCAAAACCCAAAGCCCAGCCCGGGCCCCGCAGCCCCCGGGCCGGAGAAAAGTTGGGGTGGAAAATTGGGAAAAAATTGGGAATTTCCATCAATGGTTTCCATGGCAACCGCTCCCCATCCCTGGAGTCGCTCCCCGAGCCCGGGCAGGTCAGGAAATTCGGGAATTTTGGGAATTTGGGGGGAAATTTGGGAATTCTGGGGAAATTTGGGAATTTTGGGGAAAATTGGGAATTTTGGTGGGATTTGGGGAAAAATTGGGAATTCTGGGGGAAAATTTGGGAATTTTTGGGACATTTCGGGGAAATTTTGGGGGAAATCTGGGAGGGAAATTGAGGAATTTAGTGGAATTTGGGGAGGAAATTTGGGAATTTTGGGAGAAAATTTTGGGGGAAATTGGGGAATTTTGGGGGGAACATTGGATTATTTGGGGAAATCTGGGAGGGAAATTGAGGAATTTTAGGAGGAATTTGGGGGGAAATTTGGGAATTTTAGGGAGAATTTTGGGAGAAAATCTCGGAATTTTGGGTAAAATTTGGGATTATTTGGGGAAATCTGGGAGGGAAATTGAGGAATTTTAGGGGGAATTTTGGGAGGAAATTTGGGAATTTTAGGGAGAATTTTGGGGGAAATTGGGGAATTTTGGGGGGAACATTGGGATATTTTGGGGAAAAATTTGGATTATTTGGGGGAAATCTGGGAAATTGGGGGGATTTTTGGGGAATTCAGGGAAAAAATTGGGAATTTTGGGGACATTTAGGGGGAAATTTGGGGGGAAAATCTGGAGGGAAATTGAGGAATTTTAGGGGGAATTTGGGGGGAAATTGGGGAATTTTAGGGGGAATTTTGGGGAGAAAATCTCGGAATTTTGGAGGGGAAACCTGGGAATTTTGGGGGTAAAATTTGGGATTATTGGGGGAAATCTGAGAAATTGGGGGATTTTTTGGGGAAAAATTTGGGGGGAAATTTGGGATTATTTGGGGAAATCTGGGAGGGAAATTGAGGAATTTTAGGGGATACTTGGGAGGAAATTTGGGAATTTTGGGTAAAATTTGGGGGAAAATTTGGGAATTTTAGGGGGAATTTTAGGGGGAATGTTGGGATTATTTGGGGAGAAAATCTCAGAATTTTGGGGGAAAAATTTGGGATTATTTGGGGGAAATCTGAGAAATTGGGGGGATTTTTTGGGGAATTCTGGGGGAAAATTTGGGGGAAATTTGGGATTATTTGGGGGAAATCTGGGAGGGAAATTGAGGAATTTTAGGAGGAATTTGGGGAGGAAATTTGGGAATTTTGGGGAGAAAATCTCGTAATTTTGGAGGGGAAACCTGGGAATTTTGGGGGGAAAATTTGGGATTATTTGGGGGAAATCTGAGAAATTGGGGGGATTTTTTGGGGAATTCTGGGGGGAAAATTTGGGATTATTTGGGGGAAATCTGGGAGGGAAATTGAGGAATTTTAGGAGGAATTTGGGGGGAATTTTGGGTAAAATTTGGGGGAAAATTTGGGAATTTTAGGGGGAATTTTGGGATTATTTTGGGGAGAAAATCTCGGAATTTTGGAGGGGAAACCTGGGAATTTTGGGGGAAAATTTGGGATTATTTGGGGGAAATCTGGGAAATTGGGGGGATTTTTTGGGAAATTCTGGGGGAAAATTTGGGGGGATATTTGGGATTATTTGGGGGAAATCTGTGAGGGAAATTGAGGAATTTTAAGGGGAATTTGGGGAGGAAATTTGGGAATTTTGGGTAAAATTTGGGGGGAAATTGGGGAATTTTAGGGAGAATTTTGGGGAATTTTAGGGGGAACTTTGGGATTATTTTGGGGAGAAAATCTCGGAATTTTGGAGGGGAAAATTTGGGATTATTTGGGGGAAATCTGGGAAATTGAGGGGATTTTTTGGGGAATTCTGGGGGGAAAAATTGGGATTATTTGGGGGAAATCTGGGAGGGAAATTGAGGAATTTTAGGGGGAACTTGGGGAGGAAATTTGGGAATTTTAGGGGGAATTTTGGGGAATTTTTGGGGGAATTTTGGGGAGAAAATCTCAGAATTTTGGAGGGGAAACTTGGGAATTTTGGAGGGGAAAATTTGGGATTATTTGGGGGAAATCTGAGAAATTGGGGGGATTTTTTGGGAAATTTGGGGAGGAAATTTGGGAATTTTGGGGGAAAATTTGGGGGGAAATTGGGGAATTTTAGGGGGAATTTTGGGATTATTTTGGGGAGAAAATCTCGGAATTTTGGAGGGGAAACCTGGGAATTTTGGGGGGAAAATTTGGGATTATTTGGGGGAAATCTGAGAAATTGGGGGATTTTTTGGGGAATTCTGGGGGAAAATTTGGGGGGAAATTTGGGATTATTTGGGGGAAATCTGGGAGAGAAATTGAGGAATTTTAGGGGGAATTTGGGGAGGAAATTTGGGAATTTTGGGGGAAAATTTGGGGGGAAATTGGGGAATTTTAGGAGGAATTTTTGGGGGAATTTTGGGGAGAAAATCTCGGAATTTTGGGGGTAAAATTTGGGATTATTTGGGGGAAATCTGGGAGGGAAATTGAGGAATTTTAGGAGGAATTTGGGGGGAATTTTGGGTAAAATTTGGGGGGAAATTGGGGAATTTTAGGGGGAATTTTGGGATTATTTTGGGAGAAAATCTCGGAATTTTGAAGGGGAAACCTGGGAATTTTGGGGGGAAAATTTGGGATTATTTGGGGGAAAATTTGGGATTATTTGGGGAAAATCTGGGAGGGAAATTGAGGAATTTTAGGGGAAACTTGGGGAGGAAATTTGGGTAAAATTTTGGGGGGAAATTGGGGAATTTTAGGGGGAACTTTGGGATTATTTTGGGGAAAAATTTGGGATTATTTGGGGGAAATCTGGGAAATTGGGGGGATTTATTGGGGAATTCTGGGGGAAAATTTGGGAATTTTGGGATTATTTTGTGGCAAAAATCTCAGAATTTTGGGGGGAAAATTTGGGATTATTTGGGGGAAATCTGGGAGGGAAATTGAGAAATTTTAGGAGGAATTTGGGGAGGAAATTTGGGAATTTTGGGGAGAAAATCTCGGAATTTTGGAGGGGAAACCTGGGAATTTTGGGGGGAAAATTTGGGATTATTTGGGGGGAAATCTGGGAAATTGGGGGGATTTTTTGGGGAATTCAGGGGGAAAATTTGGGAACATTTGGGGGAAATTTGGGGAAGAAATTTGGGAATTTTGGGTAAAATTTGGGGGGAAATTTGGGAATTTTAGGGGGAATTTTGGGGAATTTTAGGGGGAATTTTGGGATTATTGTGGGGAGAAAATCTCGGAATTTTGGAGGGGAAACCTGGGAATTTTGGGGAGAAAATTTGGGATTATTTGGGGAGAAATTTGGGAATTTTAGGGAGAATTTTGGGGAATTCAGGGGAAAAATTTGGGAATTTTGGGAACATTTAGGGGGAAATTTGGGATTATTTGGGGGAAATCTGGGAGGGAAATTGAGGAATTTTAGGGGGAACTTGGGGAGGAAATTTGGGAATTTTGGGTAAAATTTGGGGGGAAATTGGGGAATTTTAGGGAGAATTTTGGGGAATTTTAGGGAGAACTTTGGGATTATTTTGGGGAGAAAATCTCGGAATTTTGGAGGGAAAATTGGGGGGAAAATTTGGGATTATTTGGGGGAAATCTGGGAGGGAAATAGAGGAATTTTAGGAGGAATTTGGGGGGAATTTTGGGTAAAATTTGGGGGGAAATTTGGGAATTTTAGGGGGAATTTTGGGGAATTTTAGGGAGAACTTTGGGATTATTTTGGGGTGAAAATCTCGGAATTTTGGAGGGGAAACCTGGGAATTTTGGGGGGAAAATTGGGGAATTTTTTTGGGAATTCTGGGGGAAAATTTGGGTGGAAATTTGGGATTATTTGGGTGAAAATTTGGGAATTTGGGAGGGAAAATTCAGGGATTTTGGGGCAAGAATTTGGAGGGGAAAATCTGGGATTTGGGGATGGGATTTGGGGGAAAAAATGGGGAATTTTGCGAGGGAAATTTGGGATTTTGATGGAATTTTGCCTTTCCCAGCCCTGGGCAATGGAATCCCAAATTTTCCTGCCCCGACCCCGACCCGGAGCAGCCCCGGATCCCCCGGGGGGAGAAAACTGGGTGAGAAAATGGGGAAAAATGGGAAAAAATGGGGGAAAGAATTGGGAAAAATTGGGGTGAAGTGAGGAAAAAATCAGGAAATAAATTGGGAAAAATGGGGGAAAAATTCAGGAAAAAATTGAGAAAAAAATTGGGAAAAATCAGGGAAAAATGGGGGAAAAATCAGGGAAAAATTGGGAAAAATCAGGGAAAAGTCAGAAAAATTGGGAAAAATGGGGAAAATAATTGGGAAAAATGGGGAAAATAATGGGGAAAATAATTGGGGAAAATTGGGGTAAAGTGAGGAATAAATCAGGAATAAGTTGCGAAAAATGGGGGAAAAAAATCATGAAAAAATTGGGAAAAATTTGGGAAAAAATTGGGAAAAATCAGGAAAAATAGGGGGAAAAATTGGGAAAAATGGGGAAATAATTGAGAAAAATTGGGGTAAAGTGACGAAAAAATCAGGAATAAGTTGAGATAAATGGGGAAAAAATCATGAAAAAATTGGGAAAAATCAGGGAAAAATGGGGGAAAAGTCAGGAAAATTGGGGGAAAATGGGGAAAATAATTGGGGAAAATTTGGGGTAAAGTGGGGAAAAAATTAGGAATAAGTTGGGAAAAATGGGGAAAAAAATTGGGAAAAATCAGGGAAAAGTTAGAAAAATTGGGAAAATAATTGGGAAAAATTGGGGAAAATAATTGGGAAAAATTGGGGTAAAGTGAGGAAAAAATCAGGAATAAGTTGTGAAAAATGGGGGAAAATCACAAAAAAATTGGGAAAAATGGGGGAAAATGGGGGAAAAATTGGGGAAAATAATTGGGAAAAATTGGGAAAAAATTGGGAAAAATTGGGAAAAAATTGGGAAAAATTGAGATAAAATTGGGAAAAATCAGGGAAAAATGGGGGGAAAATGGGGAAAAAAATTGGGAAAAATGGGGGAAAAAATGGGGAAAATAATTGGGAAAAATTGGGGTAAAGTTGGGAAAAAATTGGGAAAAATTGAGAAAAAATTGGGAAAAATCAGGGAAAAATCAGGGAAAAGTCAGAAAAATGGGGAAAATAATTGGGAAAAATGGGGAAAATAATTGGGGAAAGTTGGGAAAAAATTGGGAAAAATTGAGAAAAAATTGGGAAAAATCAGGGAAAAATCAGGGAAAAGTCAGAAAAATGGGGAAAATAATTGGGAAAATGGGGAAAATAATTGGGGAAAGTTGGGAAAAAATTGGGAAAAATTGAGAAAAAATTGGGAAAAATCAGGGAAAAGTCAGAAAAATTGGGAAAATAATTGGGAAAAAATCACGAAAAATCAGGGAAAAATGGGGAAAAAAATCATGAAAAAATTGGAAAAACTCAGGAAAAAATTGGGAAAAATCCTAGAAAAAATGGTGGAAAAAAATCCGGAAAAAATCAGGGACAGCCCTGAGACCCCCAGGAATGTTTCCCAATCCCATTTTTCCCATTTTTCCCATTTTTTTCCCCATTTTTCCCTGCAGGCCCAGCCTGGAGCGCTCCCTGAAGGACCTGCAGCGCTGCTCCGTGGCCCTGGCGCGGTTCCGGGCCCTGCTCAGGGACGAGGTGGAAAATTCCCTGCGCAGGGTGAAGGGCGTGTTCGGGGAGATCCAGAGCTGGTCAGGAAAATCTGTGAAAAAAAGGGAATTCTGGGGAAAAAATGGGGAAAATCCGTGAAAAAATGGGAAAAATCCGTGAAAAAATGGGGATTCTGGGGGGAAAAATGGGAAATTTGGGGGAAAAAATGGGAATTCTGCAGGTTTGGGATGTGAGAATTCCCTGTGTTCGGGGAGATCCAGAGCTTGGTCAGGGAAAATCCAGAAAAAAATGGGAAAAATCCATGAAAAACTGGGAATTCTGGGAAAAAAATGGGAATTTTTGGAGTTTGGGATGGCTGGAATGGAGAATTCCCTGTGCAGGGGGAGAGGGTGTTCGGAGAGATCCAGAGCTGGTCAGGGAAATGGGAAAAATCCGGGAAAAAATGGGAAAAATCCGGGAAAAAATGGGAAAAATCCGGGAAAAAATGGGAATTCTGGGAAAAAAAAATGGGAAAAATCCGTGAAAAAATGGGAAAAATCCGTGAAAAAATGGGGATTCTGGGGGAAAAATGGGAATTTTGGAGGTTCAGGATGGGCTGGAATGGAGAATTCCCTGCGCAGGGTGAAGGGGGTGTTCGGGGAGATCCAGAGCTGGTCAGGAAAATGGGAAAAATCTGGGAATTCTGGGGAAAAAATGGGGAAAATCAGTGAAAAAATGGGAAAAATCTGTGAAAAAATGGGAATTCTGGGAGTGAAAATGGGGATTTTGGGGGAAAAAATGGGAATTTTGGGGGTTTGGGATGGAGAATTCCCTGTGCAGGGTGAAGGGCGTGTTCGGGGAGATCCAGAGCTGGTCAGGAAAATGGGAATTCTGGGGAAAAATGGGAAAAATCCGTGAAAAAATGGGAAAAATCCGTGAAAAAATGGGAAAAATCCGTGAAAAAATGGGAATTCTGGGGTGAAAAATGGGGGGAAAATGGAATTTTGGGAGCTTGGGATGGCTGGAATTGAAGGGAGTGTTTGGAGAGATCCAGGGAAAATCCTGGGAATTCTGAGAAAAAATGGGGGCAAAATGGGAAAAAATGGGAATTCTGGGAAAAAAATGGGGAAAAAAATGGGAAAAATCCGTGAAAAATTGGGAATTTTGGAGGTTCAGGATGGGCTGGAATGGAGAATTCCCTGCGCAGGGTGAAGGGGGTGTTCGGGGAGATCCAGAGCTGGTCAGGAATTCTGGGAATTCTGGGGAAAAAATGGTGGGAAAAATGGGGAAAATCCGTGCAAAAATGGGAAAAATCTGCGAAAAAAATGGGGATTCTGGGGGGAAAAATGGGAATTCTGCAGGTTCGGGATGGAGAATTCCCTGTGTTTGGAGAGATCCAGAGCTGGTCAGGGAAATGGGGAAAATCCAGAAAAAAAATGGGAAAAATCCGTGAAAAAATGGGAATTCTGGGGGGAAAAATGGGGAAAAAATGGAATTTCGGGGGTTTGGAATTGAGAATTCCCTGCACAGGGGTGAAGGGCGTGTTCGGAGAGATCCAGAGAGCTGGTCAGGAAAATGGGAAAAATCCGGGAAAAAATGGGAAAAATCCGTGAAAAAACGGGAAAATCCGTGAAAAAACGGGGATTCTGGAGTGAAAATGGGATTCTGGGGGGAAAAGATGGGAATTTTGGGAGTTCAGGATGGGCTGGATGGAAAATTCCCTGCGCAGGGTGAAGGGAGTGTTTGGGGAGATCCAGAGCTGGTCAGGGAAATGGGAATTCTGGGGGAAAATCTGTGAAAAAATGGGAAAAATCCATGAAAAAATGGGAAAAATCCATGAAAAAATGGGGGATTCTGGGGCAAAAAATGGGGGAAAAATGGGAATTTTGGGGGAAAAATGGGAATTCTGCAGGTTCGGATGGAGAATTCCCTGTGTTTGGAGAGATCCAGAGCTGGTCAGGGAAAATGGGAAAAATCCAGAAAAAAAAATGGGAAAAATCCGTGAAAAAATGGGGATTCTGGGGGAAAAATGGGATTTTGGGGGGAAAAATGGGAATTCTGCGGGTTCAGGATGGAGAATTCCCTGCACAGGGTGAAGGGGGTGTTCAGGGAGATCCAGAGCTGGTCAGGAAATCTGGAATTCGGGGAAAAATGGGAAAAACCTGTGAAAAAATGGGAAAAATCCGTGAGAAAATGGGGATTCTGGGGGGAAAAATGGGGGGAAAATGGGAATTTTGGGGGTTTGGAATGGAGAATTCCCTGTGCAGGGTGAAGGGCGTGTTCGGAGAGATCCAGAGTGGTCAGGAATTCCCAAATTCTGGGGAAAAATCTGTGAAAAAATAGGAAAAATCCCTGAAAAAATGGAACAATACGTGAAAAAATGGGGATTCTGGGGGGAAAAATGGGAATTTCGGGGGTTTGGGATGAGCTGAGATTGGGAATTTGGGAATTCAGGGGGTTTGGGATGGAGAATTCAAAGGGAGTGTTCGGGAGATCCAGAGCTGGTCAGGGAAAATCCTGGGAATTCTGGGGAAAAATCTGTGAAAAAATGGGAAAAATCCGTGAAAAAATGGGAAAAAATCCGTGAAAAAATGGAATTCTGGGGGGAAAAATGAGGGAAAAAATGGGAATTCTGCGGGTTCGGGATGGAGAATTCCCTGTGTTTGGAGAGATCCAGAGCTGGTCAGGAAATCTGGGAATTCTGAGAAATAATGGGGAAAAAATGGGAATTCTGGGAAAAAAAATGGGAAAAATCCGTGAAAAAATGGGAATTCTGGGGGGAAAAATGGGGGAAAAATGGGAATTTCGGGGGTTTGGAATTGAGAATTCCCTGCACAGGGTGAGGGGAGTGTCAGAGAGATCCAGAGCTGGTCAGGAATTCCCAAATTCTGGGAAAAATCCGGGAAAAAATGGGAATTCTGGGAGTGAAAATGGGAATTTTGGGGGGGAAAAATGGGAAAAAAATGGGAATTTTTGGAGCTTGGGATGGGCTGGAATGGAGAATTCCCTGCGCAGGGTGAAGGGAGTGTTCGGAGAGATCCAGAGCTGGTCAGGGAAATGGGAAAAATCCGGGAAAAAATGGGGGAAAAATGGGGAAAATCCGTGAAAAATGGGAATTCTGGGGGGAAAAATGGGGAAAAATGGGAATTTTGGAGGTTCGGGATGGGCTGGGATGGAGAATTCCCTGTGCAGGGTGAGGGGAGTGTTTTGGGGAGATCCAGAGCTGGTCAGGAAAATGGGAATTCTGAGGGAAAAATCCGTGAAAAAATGGGAATTCTGGGGGGAAAAATGGGAATTTTGGGGATTCAAGATGGGCTGGGATCAGGAATTTGGGAATTTCAGGGGTTTGGGATGAAGAATTCGGAAGGGAGTGTTTGGAGAGATCCAGAGCTGGTCAGGGAAAATGGGAATTCTGAGAAATAATGGGGAAAAATGGGAATTCTGGGAAAAAAAATGGGAAAAATCCGTGAAAAAATGGGAATTTTGGGAGTTTGGGATGGGCTGGGATGGAGAATTCCCTGTGCAGGGTGAAGGGCGTGTTCGGGGAGATCCAGAGCTGGTCAGGGAAATGGAATTCTGGGGAAAAATCCGGGAAAAAATGGGAAAAATCCGGGAAAAAATGGGAATTCTGGGGCGAAAAATGGGAATTTCGGGGGTTTGGGATGGAAAATTCCAAAGGGCGTGTTTGGAGAGATCCAGAGGCTGGTCAGAATTCCCAAATTCTGGGGAAAAATCAGGAAAAAATGGGAAAAATCCCGTGAAAAAATGGGAATTCCTGGGGGGAAAAATGGGGGAAAAAAATGGGAATTTTGGAGTTTGGGATGCGGCTGGAATTGAGAATTCCCAGTGCAGGGTGAAGGGCGTGTTCGGGGAGATCCAGAGCTGGTCAGGAATTCTGGAATTCTGGGGAAAAATCCGTGAAAAAATGGGAAAAAATCCGTGAAAAAATGGGGGATTCTGGGAGGAAAATGGGAATTTTGGGGGGAAAAAATGGGAATTTCGGGGGTTCGGGATGGAGAATTCCCTGTGTTTGAGAGATCCAGAGCTGGTCAGGGAAAATAGGGAAAATCCAGAAAAAAATGGGAAAAATCTGTGAAAAAATGGGAAAAATCCGTGAAAAAACGGGGATTCTGGGGCAAAAAATGGGGGGAAAATGGGAATTTTGGGAGCTTGGGATGGGCAGGAATTGAAGGGAGTGTTCAGGGAGATCCAGAGCTGGTCAGGGAAAATGGGAAAAATCTGGGAATTCTGGGGAAAAATGGGAAAAATCCGTGAAAAAATGGGGATTCTGGGAGTGAAAATGGGAATTTTGAGGGAAAAAAAATGGGGAAAAATGGGAATTCTGCGGGTTTGGGGATGGAGAATTCCCTGCGCAGGGTGAAGGGGGTGTTCAGGAAAAATGGGAATTCTGAGAAAAAATGGGGGAAAATGGGGAAAATCCGTGAAAAAATGGGAATTCTGGGGGGAAAAATGGGAATTCTGGGGAAAAATGGAATTTTGGGGGAAAAATGGGAATTTTGGGAGTTCAGGATGGGCTGGAATTGAAGGGAGTGTTCGGAGAGATCCAGAGCTGGTCAGGAAAATGGGAAAAATCCGGGAAAAAATGGGAAAAATCCATGAAAAAATGGGGATTCTAGGGGGAAAAATGGGAATTTCAGAGGTTTGGGGATGGAGAATTCCCTGCGCAGGGTGAAGGGGGTGTTCGGAGAGATCCAGAGCTGGTCAGGAAAATGGGGAAAATCTGGGAAAAAATGGGGGGAAAAATGGGGAAAATCCGAGAAAAAATGGGGAAAATCCATGAAAAAATGGGAATTTGGGAGGAAAAATGGGGAAAAATGGGAATTTCGGGGGTTTGGAATTGAGAATTCCCTGTGCAGGGTGAAGGGGTCGGTGTTCGGAGAGATCCAGAGCTGGTCAGGAAAATGGGAAAAATCTGGGAATTCTGGGGAAAAAAGTGGGAAAAATTCAGAAAAAAAAGGGAATTCTGTGGAGAAAAAAGGGAATTCTGGGGAGTTTGGGAATTCCAGAATGCAGAAATTTGCGATGGGCTGGGATTGGGAATTCCAAGGTTTTGGATGGAGAGCTCCCTGTGCAGGGAATTCGGGAAAAAATTCCCAAAATTCAGGGAAAATTCGGGGAAAAATTCGGGAAAATTCCCAAAATTTGGGAAAAATTTGGGAAAAATTCCCAAAATTCCGGGGGGGTTTGGGATGGGCTGGAACCGCCTGGCTTGGGGGGATGACAGGAAAACGGAATTTCGGGAATTTTGTGGGAATTTGGTGGAATTTTTGTGGGATTTTCTGGGATTTGAGCCGCGGTTCCTCCTCCTGCTTCTCCCAATTCCCGATTTTCCCGCGGCTCCGGCGCCCCCTGGCGGCGAATCCCGGAACTGCCGCCCACATTTCCCACTTTTCCGTTTTATCCCGATTTTCCGTTTTTTCCCATTTCCCCCCATTTATTCCCTGTTTTTCCCACTTTTCCCCAATTTTTCCCTGTATTTCCCCCCCATTTTTCCCTATTTTTTTCCCATTTTTTCCCACTTTTCCCCCATTTTTCCCTGAATTTTCCCATTTTTCCCCCCCATTTTTCCCACTTTTCCCTGATTTTCCCATTTTTTCCATTTTCCCATTTTCCCTGTTTTTTTCCCTGTTTATTTTCCCTGTTTTTCCCACTTTTCCCCCATTTTCCCATTTTCCCCCATTTTCCCCTGTTTTTTCCCATTTTTCCAATTTTTCCCTGATTTTCCCATTTTTTCCCATTTCCCCCCATTTTCCCTGTTTTTTTCCCTTTTCCCCCCATTTTCCCTGTTTTTCCCACTATTTTTCCCCTGAATTTTCCCATTTTTTCCCATTTCCCCGTTTTTTCCCACTTTTCCCTGAATTTTCCCATTTTTCCCTGGTTTTTTTTCCCTGTTTTTTCCCACTTTCCCCCCATTTTCCCGTTTTTCCCCATTTTTCCCTGCCCCTTTTCCCTGTTTTTCCCACTTTTCCCATTTTCCATTTTTTCCCACTTTTTCCCCCATTTTTCCCATTTTTTCCCATTTTTCCCCTGAATTTTCCATTTTTTCCCATTTCTCCCATTTTTCCTTGTTTTTTCCCTGTTTTTCCCACTTTTCCCCCTGAATTTTCCATTTTTCCCATTTCTCCCAATTTTTCCCTGTTTTTCCCACTTTTCCATTTTTCCCTGAATTTTCCCTGAGTTTTCCCATTTTTTCCCATTTCTTCCATTTTTCCCTGCCCTTTTCCCTGTTTTTTTCCCATTTCCCCCATTTGTCCCTGTTTTTTCCCACTTTTCCCCCATTTTTTCCCATTTTCCCCCATGTTTCCCTGTTTTTTCCCCCATTTTCCCCTGTTTTTTCTCTGGTTTTTTTCCCTGTTTTTCCCACTTTTCCCTGAATTTTCCCATTTTTTTCCCATTTTTCACTGTTTTATCCCATTTTTCCCATTTCCCTGTTTCCCTGCAGCCTCATGGATCGCGAGGTCGCTCTCTTGGCCGAGATGGACAAAGTCAAGGCAGAAGCAAGTGAGGAGAATTCCCCAAATTCCCAATGTTTATTCCCAAAATCCCCATTTTTTACCCCAAATTCCCAATGTTTCCCAGTGGAGCTGCTCTCGGTGCGGCAGCGCCAGGCTGGGACTCGGGTGTTTCTATCCCGGAATTCC
Source organism: Zonotrichia albicollis (assembly GCF_047830755.1). Classification (NCBI taxonomy): domain Eukaryota; kingdom Metazoa; phylum Chordata; class Aves; order Passeriformes; family Passerellidae; genus Zonotrichia; species Zonotrichia albicollis. The sequence goes on along the minus strand of NW_027428418.1, from coordinate 10,431 downwards.
TGATGTTTTATCCCAAATTCCCGGGGGTTTTTTTCCCAAAATCCCAATGTTTTATCCCCAGTGTTTTATCCCATTTCCCCCAGTGGAGCAGCTGCGGTCTGTGTGGCAGCGCCGGGCTGGGACTCCTGGTGTTCTATCCCAAATTTCTGGGGTTTTTTCCCATATTCCCAATGTTTTACCCCAAATTCCATTTTTTTTCCCAAATTCCGATGTTTTATCCAATTTCCAGGGTTTTTTCCCATATTCCCAATGCTTATTCCCAAATTCCCAGTGTTTTATCCCATTTCTCCCAGTGGAGCTGCTGTGGGTGCGGCAGCGCCGGGTTGGGACTCCGGGTGTTTTATCCCAAATTCCCAATGTTTTATCCATTTTTCCCCATTTCTCCCAGTGGAAGTGCTGTGGGTGCGACAGCGCCGGGCTGGGACTCCTGCTGTTCTATCCCAAATTCCTGATGTTTTATCCCCAAATTCCCCATGTTTTATCCCAAATTCCCTATGTTTTATCCCATTTTTCCCCCCAGTGGATCTGCACTCCGTACGGCAGCGCCGGGCTGGGATTCCTGGTGTTTTACCCCAAATTCCTGATATTTTATCCCATTTTCTCCCCCAGTGGATCTGCTCTCTGTACGGCAGCGCCGGGCTGGGATCCTGCTGTTCTTACCCCAAATTCCCGATGTTTTATCCCAATGTTTTATCCCATTCCCCAGTGGATCTGCTCTCCGTATGGCAGCGCCGGGCTGGGATCCTGCTGTTCTATCCCCAATTCCCGGTGTTTTATCCCATTTTCCCCATTTCTCCCAGTGGATCTGCTGTGGGTGCTGGCAGCGCCGGGCTGGGATTCTCGGTGTTTTATCCCAAATTTCTGGGGTTTTTTTCCATATTCCCGATGTTTTATCCCAAAATCCCGATGTTTTACCCCAAAATCCTGATGTTTTTTCCCAAAATCCCAATGTTTTTCCCCATTTCCCAGTGGATCTCCTCTCCGTGCGGCAGCTCCGGGCCGAGTCCCTGCGCGCTCTCACCGAGGCCGCCCCCGGCCATGTCGGAGGAGGAGCTGCAGGAGCTGCGGGCGGACATCAAGGTGGGCCCGGGGTGCTGGAAAGCGGGGGCAGGGGGAATCCAGGAAAATTCGCATAAAAAATCATAAAAATCCAGAAATTCCAAATAAATAATCCCACAAAATCCATAAAATCCCACAAAAATCCCATAAAAAATCCTGACCCCGATCGCCGTGGGAATTCTCACCCAATTTCCATTGGAAATTCCCATTTTTCCCCATTTGCTTGGGAATTCCTGTTTTCCCTGCCCCATTCCCAGTGAGAATTCCCATGGAATTCCAGTGAGAATTCCCGTTGTTTCCCTGCCCCATTCCCATGGAAATTCCCACAGAAATTCCCATTTTCCCCCATTTCCAATGAGAATTCCCATTGTTCCCCTGCCCCATTCCCATGGAAATTCCAGTGAAAATTCCCGTTGTTTCCGTGCCCCATTCCCAATAGGAATTCCCAATTTTCCTTGCCCCATTTCCATGGAAATTCCAGTGAGAATTCCCATTTTTTCCTGCCCCATTCCCAGTGAGAATTCCCATGGAAATTCCAGTGAGAATCCCCATTGTTCCCCCGCCCCATTCCCAATAGGAATCCCCATTTTTTCCCTGCCCTATTCCCAACAGGAATTCCCAATTTTTCCTGCCCCATTCCCATAGGAATTCCAGTGAGAATTCCCATTGTTCCCCTGCCCCATTCCCATGGAAATTCCCCCAGAAATTCCCATTGTTCCCCCATTCCCAGTAGGAATTCCCATGGAAATTCCAGTGACAATTCCCATTTTTTCCTGCCCATTCCCAGTGAGAATTCCCAATTTTCCCTGCCCCATTCCCAATGAGAATTCCCACAGAAATTCCCATTTTCCCTGCCCCATTCCCAATAGCAATTCCCAATTTTCCCTGCCCCATTCCCAATAGGAATTCCCATTGTTCCCCTGCCCCATTCCCAGTGAGAATTCCCATTGTTCCCCTGCCCCATTCCCAATAGGAATTCCCAGTTTTTCCTGCCCTATTCCCATGGGAATTCCAGTGAGAATCCCTATTTTTTCCTGCCCATTCCCAGTGAGAATTCCCATTGTTTCCCATTGTTCCCCTGCCCTATTCCCAATAGGAATTCCCAATTTTCCCTGCCCCATTCCCACTGAGAATTCCCAATTTTTCCAGCCCTATTCCCAATAGGAATTCCCAATTTTTCCTGCCCCATTCCCAGTGGGAATTCCCATTGTTTCCCTGCCCCATTCCCAGTGGGAATTCCCATTTTCCCAGCCCTATTCCCAATAGGAATTCCCATTGTTCCCCTGCCCCATTCCCGGTGAGAATTCCCACAGAAATTCCCATTGTTCCCCTGCCCCATTCCCAGTGAGAATTCCCATGGAAATTCCAGTGAGAATTCCCATTTTTTCCTGCCCATTCCCAGTGAAAATTCCCATTGTTCCCCTGCCCCATTCCCAATAGGAATTCCCATTTTTCCTTGCCCCATTCCCATGGGAATTCCCAATTTTCCCTGCCCCATTCCCAGTGGGAATTCCCATTGTTCCCCTGCCCCATTCCCAATGAGAACTCCCACAGAAATTCCCAATTTTCCCTACCCCATTCCCATGGAAATTCCCATTTTCCCAGCCCCATTCCCAATAGGAATTCCCATTTTCCCTGCCCCATTCCCATGGAATCCCCATTGTTTCCCTGCCCCATTCCCAATGAGAATTCCCACAGAAATTCCCAATTTTCCCTGCCCCATTCCCATGGAATCCCCATTGTTTCCCTGCCCCATTCTCATGGAATTCCCACAGAAATTCCCATTTTCCCTGCCCCATTCCCAGTCAGAATTCCCCCAGAAATTCCCATTTTTCCCCTGTTCCCAGTGACAATTCCCATTTTCCCTGGCCCATTCCTAGTGAGAATTCCCATGGAAATTCCAGTGAGAATTCCCAATTTTCCCTGCCCCATTCCCACAGAAATCCCCATTGTTTCCCAGCCCCATTCCCAATGAGAATTCCCCCAGAAATTCCCATTTTTCCCATTGTTCCCAGCACTTTGTGAGCGAGCGCAAGTTCGATGAGGAGCTGGGCCGGGCCGGGCGCTTCGGCTGCGACCTCGAGGCCCTGAGGGGCAGCATCGGCGCCTTCGGGCAAGGTGGGTCCGCAATTCCCAAAAAAATGGGAATTCCCAAAAATCCCAGGGAAAAACTGCCCTGGGAGTGTCCCTGGCCTTCGGGCAAGGTGGGGCTGGAATTCCCAAAAAATCCCATGGAAAAATCCCAGGAAATCTGCCCTGGGAAAGACTCCGGCCTTCGGGCAAGGTGGGGCTGCAATTCCAGAAAAATCCCAGGAAAAATTCTGGGAAAATCCCTTGGGAATTTCTCCTGGTGCAGCCAGGGCTGGTCTGGGGTCTCCCACTTGGAGCCTGGTCCCGTTCCCAGTGCTCCCAGTGCTCCCATTCCCAGTGCTCCCAGTGCTCCCATTCCCAGTGCTCCCAGTATACCCAGTCCCAGTGCTCCCATTCCCAGTGTTCCCATTTCCATTCCCAGTCTCCCCAGTATTCCCAGTCCCATTAATCCCAGTCCCACTCCCACTGCTCCCAGTGTTCCCATTGTTGCCATTCCCATTAACCCCAGTCCCATTCTCAGAGTTCCCAGTTCTCCCAGTGTTCCCAGTCCCATTCCCACTCCACTCCCAGTGTTCCCAGTGTTCTGTTCCCAGTCCCATTCCCAGTATTCCCAGTTCCACTCCCAGTGTTCTCAGTCCCATTCCCAGTGTTCCCAGTGATCCCAGTCCCATTAATCCCAGTACTGTTCTGTGCTGTTCCCAGTCCCATTCCCAGTGCTCCCATTCCCATTCCCAGTCTCCCCAGTGTTCCCAGTCCCATTAATCCCAGTGCTATTCCCATTGCTCCCAGTATTCCCAGTCCCATTCCCAGTGCTCCCAGTGTTCCCAGTCCCATTAACCCCAGTCCCATTCTCAGAGTTCCCAGTGTTCCCAGTCCCGTTCCCACTCCACTCCCAGTGTTCCCAGTGTTCTGTTCCCAGTCCCATTCCCAGTCCCAGTCCCATTCCCATTTCTCCCAGTCTTCCCAGTATTCCCAGTCCCATTAATCCCATTCCCATTCCCACTGCTCCCATTCCCACTGCTCCCAGTGTTCCCAGTCCCATTAATCCCAGTCCCATTCCCAGTGTTCCCAGTGTTCTCAGTGTTCCCAGTATTCCCAGTATTCCCAGTGTTTCCAGTGTTCCCAGTGCCATTCCCAGTATTCCCAGTATTCCCAGTCCCATTCCCATTCCCACTGCTTCCATTCCCACTGCTCCCAGTGTTCCCAGTATTCCCAGTCCCATTAATCCCAGCCCCGCTGCCATTCCCAGTATTCCCACTGTTCCCAGTGTTCCCAGTGTTCCCAGTATTCCCAGTGTCTCTCTGCAGTTTCCCACCCCAGGCCCAGCTATTCCAGCCGCTCCCGCTGCAGCTCCAGCCCCGCGCCCACAGCGGCACCGGCAACAGCGGGAACGACAGTGGGATCAACAACGGGATCAACCTTGGGATCAGCAACAACAACGGGATCGACCTTGGGATCAGCCCCGGGATTCCCAACGGGATCAGCCCCGGGATCGGCCCCGGGATCCCCCCAGGGCGGCGCCGCCCCAACGGAACCACCCCGGAGCCCACAGGTGGGAATGGGACTGCGGGATTGGGATTGGGGTTTGGGGTTTGGGATTTGGGATCTGGATTTGGGATTGGGATTTGGGGTTTGGGATCAGGGATTTGGGATCTGGGATTGGGATGGGGTTTGGGGTTTGGGATTTGGGGTTTGGGATCTGGGATTTGGGATCTGGGATTGGGATCTGGGATTTAGATTTGGGATCTGGGATCTGGGATTTGGGATTGGGATCTGGGATCTGGGATTGGGGTTTGAGATCGGGATCTGGGATTTGGGATTGGGATGGGGTTTGGCATCGGGGATTTGGGGTTTGGGATTTGGGGTTTAGGATTTGGATTTGGGATCTGGGATCTGGGATTTGGGATTTGGGGTTTGGGATTTGGATTTGGAGTTTGGGATTGGGATTTGGGATTTGTGATGGGGATGGGGAATGGGGGCAGTGGGATCGGGATTGGGAATGTTGGGATCAGAGTCCAGAGCCAGCCCCGAGCCCACAGGTGGGAATGGGATTGCAGGATTTGGGATTGGGATCTGGGATTGGGATTTGGGGTTTGGGATTTGGTTTGGGATTGGGATTTGGGATTGGGATTGGGAGTTCTGGGATCAGGGTGGGATTTGAGATTGGAATCAGGGCAGGATTTGGAATTGGGATTGGGATCAGGATGGGATTGGATCTGGGATCAGGACGGGATCTGAGATCTGGGATTTGGGATCAGGATTTGGGATAGGATTTGGGATTGGGATGGATCAGGATGGGGATGGCATTTCAAACAAGATCAGGATTGGGATTGAGGATCAGGATGGGATTTGGGATGGGGATGGAGTTTGGATTGGGAGTTGTGGATCTGGATCAGGACGGGGATTGGAGGATCGGGATCAGGATCGGGGTCAGGTTCAGGTTCAGGATTGGGAATGTTGGGATCAGGATTGGGATTTCTGGAATGGCAATGTTGGGATCCAGGGCCGGCACCCAGAGGGAGTGGTGGGATCGGGTTTGGGATCCAGGATCAGGTTTGGGATTGGGTTTGGGATCAGGATTGGGATCAGGATCAGGTTTGGGATCCAGGATCAGGTTTGGGATCAGGACCGGAGCCGCTGGCACTGGGATTTGGGATTTGGGATCTGGGATTTGGGATCCAGGTTCTCCCCCCTGTTCTCTCCCATCCTTCCCAGAATTTGGGAATTCAGGGTTTTTCCTGGGACTGGGATTTGGGATTTGGGCATTTCCCAGAATTTGGGCTCATTTCCAGGGTTTGGGATTTGGGCATTTCCCAGAATTTGGACTCATTTCCCAGGATTTGGGATTTGGGATCATTTCCCAGGATTTGGGATTTGGGATCATTCCCAGGGTTTGGGATTTGGGCTCATTTCCAGGGTTTGGGATTTGGGTTCATTTCCAGGATTCAGGATTTGGGCTCATTTCCCAGGGTTTGGGATTTGAGCTCATTTCCCAGAATTTGGGATAATTTCCAGGATTTGGGATTTGGGATAATTTCCCAGAATTTGGGCTCAGTCCCAGGGTTTGGGATTTGGGATAATTTCCCAGGGTTTGTGATCATTTCCCAGGATTTGGGATTTGGATTCATTTCCCCTTTTCCCGCAGAGCCGGAACCCCCCGGGAGCAGCCGGAGCCCGCCCGGAGCCCCCCAGGAACCCCAAAAACCCCAAAAAAACACCCAGAGAACCTCAAATCCCCCTGAAAACCCCAAAAATCCAAATCCCCTGAAAACCCCAAAAATCCCAAATCCCCAGAGAATCCCAAAAATCCCAAAAACCCAGAGAATCCCAAAAACCCCAAATCCCCAGAGAATCCCAAACCCCCAGGGGACCCCAAATCCCCCAAAAACCCCGAAAATCCCAAAAATCCCAAATCCCCCAAAAACCCCGAAAATCCCAAATCCCCCAAAAACCCCAAAAACCCTGAAAACGCCAAAAATCCCAAATCCCCCAAAAACCCCGAAAACCCCAAATCCCCCAAAGGCGCCCGGAGCCGCCCGGGGCCGCGCAGGAGCCGCCCTGAGGGGGCCAATTCCTGAAAATCCCAAAATTCCTGAAAACCCCAAAAAATTCCTGAAAACCCCAAAATCCGGGATGGGGATTCGGGGTCCCATCCTGGGAACGTTTACAGATCCCACTGTGCCATACCCCCTTTTTCCCAATTTTTTTCCATTTTTTTCCCATTTTTTTCCCAATTTTTTCCCAATTTTTTTCCCTTTTTTTTCCCCAATTTTTTCCCCTTTTTTCCCAATTTTTTCCCCAATTTTTTTCCTAATTTTTTTCCCAATTTTTCCCCATTTTTTCCCCTTTTTTTTTTTCCAATTTTTTTCCCAATTTTTTCCCAATTTTTTCCCCTTTTTTCCCCATTTTTCCCAATTTTTTCCCCATTTTTCCCCCAATTTTTTCCTAATTTTTTCCCCTTTTTTCCCCAATTTTTCCTAATTTTTTCCCAAATTTTCCCCAATTTTTTCCCATTTTTCCCCCCCTTTTTTTTTCCCCTCTTTCCCCGTTTTTCCCACTGGGATTTTTGGGGTTTGTTTTTCTCCCAATCCTGAAATTTTCTCCCCCAAAAAATTCCCAAAATCCCAACCCCGACCTCGCGCTGGCTGCGAATGGGGGAAAATTTGGGATTTTGGGGAGGAAATTTGGGATTTTGGAGGGGAAAAATTTGGGATTTTGGGGGAAAAATTTGGGGATTTTGGAGGGAAAAATTTGGGATTTTGAGGGGAAAAAATTTGGGATTTTGAGGGGAAAAATTTGGAATTTTGGGGGGAAAAATTTGGGATTTTGGAGGGGGGAAAATTTGGGATTTTGGGGTCTCCCAACATCCGGGATGTCCCTCTGGAATTTGGGATTTTCCCTGTAGGATCTGGGGGGTCCCTGCATTCCTGACCCCCCCAAATTTGGGAATTTTCCCTTTGGAATTTGGGATTTCCCCTCAAAATTTGGGATTTTTCCCTTTGGGAATTTCAGATTTCCCTCTGGAATTTCCCTTTGGAATTGGGATTTCCCCCCAAAATTTGGGAATTTCCCTTTGGGATTTTTTTTTTGGGATTCCTTTGGGATTTGGGATTTTTTTGGGATTTCCTTTTGGGATTTGGGATTTCTACCCTTTGGAATTTGAGATTTCCCTTTGGGATTTCCCTTTGGAAATTGGGATTTTCCCCCCAAAATTTGGGAATTTCCCTTTGGGATTTGGATTTTTTTGGGGGGATTTTCCTTTGGAATTTGGGATTTCTCCCTTTGGGATTTGGGATTTTTTTGGGATTTCCCTTTGGATTTTTTGGGATTTCCCTCTCAAAATTTGGATTTTTCCCTTTGGGATTTGGGATTTTTTTGGGGATTTTCCTTTGGAATTTGGGATTTTTTGGGGATTTCCTTTTGGGATTTTTTGGGATTTCCCTTTGGGATTTTTTGGGATTTCCATTTGGGATTTCCCCCTTTGGAATTTGGGAATTTTCCCTCTGGGATTTCCCTTTGGAATTTGGGATTTTCCCCCCAAAATTTGGGATTTCCCTTTGAGATTTCCTTTTGGGATTTTTTGGGGCTTTCCCTTTGGATTTGGATTTTTTTGGAATTTCCTTTTGGGATTTTTTGGATTTCCTTTTGGGATTTTTTGGGATTTCCTTTTGGGATTTTTTGGGATTTCCCTTTGGAATTTGGGATTTCCCTTTGAGATTTGGATTTCCTTTTGGGATTTCCCTTTGGGATTTGGGATTTTTTTTGGGATTTCCCTTTGGAATTTGGGATTTTTTTTGGGATTTTTGGGATTTCCCTTTGGGATTTGTGCCGTTCCCCCTCCCCCCATTAAACTCCACCATTTTTGGGTTTTCTCTGGAATTTATTTCAGGAATTTCCTCCCCACCCTCCCCAATCCCAGCCCCAAATTTTTGGGAATTTTGGGAGATTCCCCAATTTCCCCCTTTTTTTTTTTTTCCTTTTTTTCCCCAACTTTTGGGGTTTTTTATTTTTTTGTTTTCTCTTTTTTTTGGGGAATTTTTCCCTTCAATGAACAAAACTTGAGAACGAATCCAATAAAAACTTTGGAGCTTTAAAATTTGGGAATTTCGGTTTTTGGAAGGGACCAAAATTTGGGATTTGGGGGGGGGGGTGGAATTTGGGGCAACTCCGAGGAAATTCAGCCCCAAACTGGGAGCACTGGGAGGGCCCCAGGCCCAAACTGGGATGGTTCCAGTCCCATACTGGGAGCACTGGGAGGATCCCAGTCCCAGACTGGTGTTACTGGGAGAGCACTGGGATGATCCCAATCTCAAACTGGTGTCACTGGGACAGTTCCAGTCCCATACTGGTGTTACTGGGAGAGCACTGGGAGGTCCCAGTTCCAAATTGGGAGCACTGGGAGGGTTCCAGTTCCAAACTGGGAGGGTCCCAGTCCCATACTGGTGTTACTGGGACAGTTCCAGTCCCATACTGGGAGGGTCCCAGTCCCATACTGGGATGGTCCCCAGTCCCATACTGGTGTTACTGGGAGGTCACTGGGATGGTCCCAGTTCCAAACTGGGAGCACTGGGAGGGTCCCAGTCCCAAACTGGTGTTCCTGGTGCTGTACTGGTTCTTACTGGTGTCACTGGGAGGATTCCAGTCCCAAACTGGGAGCACTGGGACAGTTCCAGTTCCATACTGGGAGGGTCCCAGTCCCATACTGGTGTTCCTGTTGCCATACTGGTTCTTACTGGTGTCACTGGGACAGTTCCAATCCCATACTGGGAGTACTGGGAGGGTCCCAGTTCCAAACTGGGATGGTTCCAGTCCCAAACTGGTGTTACTGGGAGGTCACTGGGAGGGTCCCAGTCCCAAACTGGGAGCACTGGGACAGTTCCAGTCCCATACTGGGAACACTGGGAGGATCCCAGTCTAAAACTGGGATGGTCCCAGTCCCAAACTGGGAGCACTGGGATGACCCCAATCTCAGACTGGGAGCACTGGGACAATCCCAGTCCCAAACTGGTGTTACTGGGAGGTCATGGGGACAGTCCCAGTTCCAAACTGGGAGCACTGGGACAGTTCCAGTCCCAAACTGGGAGGGTCCCAGTCCCGTACTGGTGTTCCTGTTGCCATACTGGTTCTTACTGGTGTCACTGGGACAGTTCCAATCCCATACTGGGAGTACTGGGAACAGTTCCAGTTCCATACTGGTGTTACTGGGATATTCCCAGTCCCAGACTGGTGGCACTGGGACAGTTCCAGTCCCAAACTGGGAGGGTAACAGGCCCATACTGGGATGGTCCCAGTCCCATACTGGTGTTACTGGGAGAGCACTGGGAGGATCCCAGTCCCAAACTGGGAGCACTGGGACAGTTCCAATCCCATACTGGGAGGGTCCCAGTTCCATACTGGTGTTCCTGGTGGTGCCATACTGGTTCTTACTGGTGTCACTGGGACAGTTCCAATCCCATACTGGGAGCACTGGGACAGTTCCAGTTCCATACTGGTGTTACTGGGATATTCCCAGTCCCAGACTGGTGGCACTGGGACAGTTCCAGTCCCAAACTGGGAGGGGTCCCAGGCCCATACTGGGATGGTCCCAGTCTCATACTGGTATTACTGGGAGGTCACTGAGATGGTCCCAGTTCCAAACTGGGAGCCCTGGGAGGGTCCCAGTTCCATACTGGTGTTACTGGTGCTGTACTGGTTCTTACTGGTGTCACTGGGACAGTTCCAGTCCCAAACTGGTGTTACTGGGAGAGCACTGGGAGGGTTCCAGTTCCAAACTGGGAGCAC
>NW_027428417.1:0-36802 GCF_047830755.1 Zonotrichia albicollis | reverse complement strand
AAAATCCCAACATTCCTGAGGATTCCAAACCTCCTGAGTGGCCCCCCCAGCCCCGGGACCCCCAAAATCCCCCAATTCCTGAGGACCCCCCGTCCCCGAGCATTCCCCCCATTCCTGGGACCCCCCCGGACCCCCAAAATCCCCAAATTCCTGAGGATCCCAAACCCCCGGAGTAGCCCCCCAGCCCTGGGACCCCCAAAATCCCAGAGGATCTCCTGTCTCTGAGCAGCCCCTCCAGACCTGGGACCCCCCCAAAATCCCCCAATTCCTGATGATCCCAAACCCCTGGAGCAGCCCCTGAGCTCTGGGACCCCTCAGACCCCCAATAATCCCCCAATTCCTGAGGATCCCAAACCCCCGGAGTAGCCCCCCAAACCTGCGACCCCCAAAATCCCAAAATTCCTGAGGATTCCGAACCTCCTGAGTGGCCCCCCAGCCCTGCGACCCCCAAATCCCCCAATTCCTGAGGACCCCCCGTCCCTGAGCATTCCCCCCATTGCTGGGACCCCCCCAGACCCCCAAAATCCCTCAATTCCCGACGATCCAAACCCCAATTGGAGCAGCCCCCAATTTCTGGGACCCCCAGAATCCCCCAATTCCTGGAGTGGTACCCCAGCTCTGGGACCCCCCCCCCCAGAATCCCTCAATTCCTTGAGGATCCCCTGTCCCAGGGTGGCCCCCAATTTCTGGGACCCCCCAAAAATCCCCAAATTCCTGAGAATCCCAAACCCTTGGAGGGGCTCCCCCATTCCTGGACATCCCCCAAATCCTTGAGCCCCCCGAAATCCCTGAGCCCCCCTGCCCCAGCAATTCCCCCTTCCCAGGGACCCCCAAATCCCCCGAACCCCCAAATCCCCGATCCCCCCGCCCCTGGGGGTACTCTCAGGGTTGGGGGGCTCCCCCGGGGACCCCCATTTCCCGCCGTTTTTCCCGGTTAGGGCGCGGCCGGTGGTTCACGTGTCCCGGGACGTGTCGGTGCTGCCGCCGCTCATCGACCTGGAGCAGAGCAACTGCCGCGACGGGCCCGGCGTGTGGTGCGTGGCACCGGGACCCCCCCGGTGTCCCCCCCGTGTCCCCCCAGTGTCCCCTCCATGTCCCCCGTGTCGCCTCCTGACCCCCCATTCCCCTGTTTTCCCCCCGTGTCTCCCCATGATCCCCCCATGTTCCCCTTTGTCCCTGCCGTGTCCCCCTTGTGTCCCCTTTCATGTCCCCCCCGTGTCCTCTCCACGTGTCCCCCCCCCCCCGTGTGTGTCCCCCCTTATGGCCCCCATGTCCCTGTGTCCCCATTTGTCCCCCCGTGTCCCTCCTTGTCCTCCCCGTGTCCCCTCCATGATCCCCCAAGTGTCCCCCCCCGCGTCCCCTATGACCCCCCCACACATCCCCCCTGTGTCCCCATCATGTCCCCCCCGTGTCCCCTCCCGTGTCCCCTCCATGTCCATCCCCAGTGTCCCCCCGTGTGCCCCCCATGTCCCCCCTGTCCCCCCATGCCCCCTCCTCGTGTCCCTGATGCCCCTCGTGTCTCCATCATGTCCCCCTCCAGTGTCCCCCCCCGTGTCCCTCCCCATTGTCCCCCCCCTCCCCCCCGTGTCCCCTCCATGTCCCCCCCCGTGTCCCTCCCCATTGTCCCCCCCGTGTCCCCTCCACGTCCATCCCCAGTGTCCCCCCGTGTGCCCCCCATGATCCCCCAAGTGTCCCCCCCGCGTCCCCTATGACCCCCCCACACATCCCCCCTGTGTCCCCATCATGTCCCCCCCATGTCCCCCCCATGTCCCCCTCCATGTCCATCCCCAGTGTCCCCCCGTGTGCCCCCCATGTCCCCCCATGCCCCCTCCTCGTGTCCCTGATGCCCCTCGCGTCTCCCGTGTCTCCATCATGTCCCCCTCCAGTGTCCCCCCCCGTGTCCCTCCCCATTGTCCCCCCCGTGTCCCCTCCATGTCCCCCCCGTGTCCCCTCCATGTCCATCCCCAGTGTCCCCCCGTGTGCCCCCCATGATCCCCCAAGTGTCCCCCTTGTGTCCCCTATGACCCCCCCACATCCCCCCTGTGCCCCCATCATGTCCCCCCCATGTCCCCCCCGTGTCCCCCTCCATGTCCATCCCCAGTGTCCCCCCATGTCCCCCCATGCCCCCTCCTCGTGTCCCTGATGCCCCTCGCATCTCCTGTGTCTCCATCATGTCCCCCTCCAGTGTCCCCCCCGTGTCCCTCCCCATTGTCCCCCCCGTGTCCCCTCCATGTCCATCCCCAGTGTCCCCCCGTGTGCCCCCCATGATCCCCCAAGTGTCCCCCCCGTGTCCCCTATGACCCCCCCACATATCCCCGCTATGTCCCCATCATGTCCCCCCCGTGTCCCCCCCCGTGTCCCGTCCCGGTGCCGCTGTGGGGGTGTCGGGACCCCCCCGGTGACCCCCGTGTGTCCCCCCCAGCCTGGAGCTCCGGGCGTGTTTCAGCTTCAGCGAGAGCCCGGCCGGGGACAGCGCCCCCGCCCCGCTGGGTGAGTGACCCCCGGCACCCCCAAACCGGGGGGACCCCCAGTTCCAGGGACACCCCGAGCCCTGGGGACCCCTCAACCCTGGGGACCCCCCAATCCCTGAGAGTCCCCCGATCCTGGCAGTTGTTCCCAGTCCCCAAAGACCCCCCCATTCTTTGGGGTTCCCCATTCTTCGAAGTCCCCCCAATTCCTGGGGATCCCCCAGGACCCCAATCCCTGCACACCCCCATCCTTTGGGACCCCCCCCCCATCTTTGGACCCCTCCCCATCCTTTTGGCCCCTCGCCATCCTTAAGGACGCCCCCAAATCTTTGAGCCTCCCCTCTTTGGGACCCCTCCCCATCCTTTGGGCCCCCAAAGCCTTTGAGCCCCCCCATTATGTGGGACCCCTCCCCATCTTTGGAGCCCCCAAATCCTTTGGGCTCCTCCCCATCTTTGGGACCCCAATCCTTGGGACCCTCCCCATTCTCTGGAACTCCCCCAAACTTTTGGGCCCCCCCCCCCATCCTTTGTCCCCCAAATCCTTCGGGCCCCTCTCCGTCTTTTGAGGCTCCCCCAAATCTCTGAGGCCTCCATCCTTGGGACCCCTCCCCATCCTTTGGACCCCTCCCCTTCCTTTGGGACCCCAAATCCTTTGGACTCCTCCCCATCTTTGGGACCCCAAATCCTTTGGACTCCTCCCCATCTTTGGGACCCCAACCCTTGGGACCCTCCCCATTCTCTGGAACTCCCGCAAACTCTTGGGCCCCTCCCCATCCTTTGGGACCCCTCCCCATCTTTGGAGCCCCCCAAATCTCTGCCCCCCCGATGTGCCCCGCCCAGAGCTGGTGCTGGCGCTGGAGGCGGACTCGGAGCGGCGCCTGCGGGGGCAGCAGCCCCGGGGCTCCTTCCTGGAGCGGGGCCCGGCCGAGCCCGAGCACCGGATCCGGGCCCGCCTGGAGCTGCCCCGGCCGCGGGAGCGGCGCTGCGTGCCGGCCACCTTCCGCCTGCACGTGCGTCAGCGTCATCCCCATCCTCATCCTCCTCATCCTCATCCTCATCCTCCTCATCCTCATCCCCCTCCTCATCCTCATCCTCATCCCCCTCCTCATCCTCATCCTCATCCTCATCCTCCTCTTCCGCCACCTTCCGCCTGCACGTGCGTGCTTCGGCCTCATCCCCTTCCTCATCCTCATCCTCATCCCTTCCTCATCCTCATCCTCATCCCCTTCCTCATCCTCATCCTCATCCTCCTCTTCCGCCACCTTCCGCCTGCACGTGCGTGCTTCGGCCTCATCCCCTTCCTCATCCTCCCCATCCTCATCCCTTCCTCATCCTCATCCTCATCCTCATCCTCATCCCCTTCCTCATCCTCATCCTCATCCTCATCCTCCTCTTCCGCCTGCACGTGCGTCAGCTTCATCCCCCTCCTCATCCTCATCCTCATCCTCATCCTCCTCTTCCGCCACCTTCCGCCTGCACGTGCGTGCTTCGGCCTCATCCCCTTCCTCATCCTCCCCATCCTCATCCCTTCCTCATCCTCATCCTCATCCTCATCCTCATCCCCTTCCTCATCCTCATCCTCATCCTCATCCTCCTCTTCCGCCTGCACGTGCGTCAGCTTCATCCCCCTCCTCATCCTCATCCTCATCCTCCTCATCCTCATCCTCATCTTCATCCTCATCCCCCTCCTCATCCTCCTCTTCCGCCACCTTCCGCCTGCACGTGCGTCAGCTTCATCCCCCTCCTCATCCTCATCCCCTTCATCATCCTCCTCTTCCGCCACCTTCTGCCTGCACGTGCGTGCTTCGGCCTCATCCCCTTCCTCATCCTCCTCATCCTCCCCTTCCTCATCCTCATCCTCATCCTCATCCTCATCCTCATCCTCATCCTCATCCTCATCCTCATCCTCATCCCCCCTTCCTCATCCTCATCCTCATCCTCATCCTCATCCTCATCCTCATCCTCATCCCCTTCCTCATCCTCCTCTTCCGCCACCTTCCGCCTGCACGTGCGTCATCTTCATCCTCCTCATCCTCCCCCTCCTCATCCTCATCCCCTTCCTCATCCTCACCCTCATCCTCCTCTTCCGCCTGCACGTGCGTGCTTCGGCCTCATCCCCTTCCTCCTTATCCTCATCCTCACCCTCATCTTCACCTTCCTCAGCCTCCTCTTCCTCACCATCAACCCTGTCCCCCATCCCTGTCCCCATCTCCTCCTCCTTCTCCCCATTGTCCCCCCAGGTGTCCCCAGAGCCCCCCTGACCTTCCTCCCCTCCTCCTCCTCCTCAGGACGACATCCGGGACAAGCTCCGCCCCATCGCTGTCACTCTGTCCTTCTCCATCGCGGGGACATCGCGGGGGACACGGGGGACACGGGGGACACCACGGGGGACACCACGGGGGACACCACGGGGGACACGGGGGACACGAGGGACAGCGCTGCCCCCGCTGGAGCCGGCGCTGAGCCCGCGGCAGCCCAGCACGCTGCGCACCGAGGTGACACTGCCACCCTGTGTCACACACCTGTGCCACTGTGTGTCACCCTGTGTCACTGTGTCACCTCCTGTGCCACTGTGTGTCACCCTGTGTCACTGTGTCACCTCCTGTGTCACCCTGTGTCACACACCTGTGTCACTGTGTGTCACCCTGTGTCACTGTGTCACCTCCTGTGTCACCCTGTGTCACACACCTGTGTCACTGTGTGTCACCCTGTGTCCCCCCTTGGACCTGGCGCTGAGCCCGCGGCAGCCCAGCACGCTGCGCACCAAGGTGACACTGCCACCCTGTGTCACCTGTGTCACCCTGTGTCACTGTGTGTCACCTTCTGTGTCACTGTGTCACCTCCTGTGTCATTGTGTCACCTGTGTCACTGTGTCACCCTGTGTCACCTGCCTCTGTCACCCACTGTGTCCCTCCGTGTCCCCCAGTTTGGGACACTCAGAGCGTGCCCCATGTCCCCCCACCAGAATTTGGGACAGCAGGAGTGTCACCTATGTCCCCTCCTCCATGTCCCCCTATCCCAGTTTGGGACACTGGGAGTGTCACCTGTGTCCCTCCTGTGTCCTCCTGTCTGTCCTTGTGTCCCCTCCTGTGACCCCAGTGTCCTCATGTCCTCCCATGTCCCCGCAGTGTCCCTGCAGTGTCCCCATGTCCCCGGTGTCCCTCTTATTGCTGCGTGTGTCCCCATCCCGCAGTGTCCCCATGTCCCCCCACGTCCCCATCCCTCCATGTCCCCGCAGTGTCCCCGCAGTGTCCCCATGTCCCCCCGTGTCCCCCCGTGTCCCCCAGGTGCATTTCCTGCGCCAGGGCTGCGGCGATGACCGGATCTGCCAGAGCCACCTGGAGCTGCGGCCGCGCTTCTGCGCCCGCCTTGGGGACAGCGACTTCCTGGCCCTGCCCCGGTGAGGGGACAGCAGGGGACAGCGCCACCGGGGGGGGGGGGGGGTGGCACTGCCAGCCTGGGGTCACTGCCCCTGAGAACGCAGGGGTGTCACCAAGGAGTCACAGAGACAAGGATGGCACTGCCACCTTCTCCCTGAGGGCCCTGGGGTGTCACCAAGGGAGGGACAGGGGCGAGGATGGCACTGCCACCTCTGTCATGTCACTGTAAGGAACTGGGGATGTCCCCAAGGGAGTGACAGGGGGGAGGATGGCACTGCCACCTTCACCCTGAGTGCCCAGGGGTGTCACCAAGGAGTCACAGAGACAAGGATGGCACTGCCACCTTCACCCTGAGAGCCCAGGGGTGTCACCAAGGAGTGACAGGGGCGAGGATGGCACTGCCACCTTGCTATGAGGGACCAGGGATGTCCCCAGGGTGGTCACAGGAGTGAGGATGGCACTGCCACCTCTGTCATGTCACTGTAAGGAACTGGGGATGTCCCCAAGGGAGTGACAGGGGTGAGGATGGCACTGCCACCTTCACCCCGAGTGCCCAGGGATGTCCCCAAGGCGGTCACATGTACAAGGATGGCACTGCCACTGCAGGGGCACTGCCCCTGACAGCCCTGGGGTGTCCCCAAGGGAGTGACAGGGGGGAGGATGGCACTGCCACCTCTGCCACATCACTGTGAGGGACCAGGGATGTCCCCAAGGTGGTCACAGGAGTGAGGATGGCACTGTCACCTCTCTCCGAGGGATGTCCCCAAGGTGTCACATGTGCCACTGCCCACAGGGACGAGGATGGCACTGCCACCTTCACCCTGAGTACCCAGGGATGTCCCCAAGGGTCACACATGGCACTGCCACGTCTCTGTGAGGGATGTCCCCAAGGCAGTCACATGTACAAGGATGGCACTGCCACCCTCCCGGGGATGTCCCCAAGGTGTCACATGTACAAGGCTGGCACTGCCATCCTCCCAGGGATGTCCCCAAGGTGTCACACGTGTCGCTGCCTGCAGGGACAAGGATGGCACTGCCATCTCCCTTTGAGGGATGTCCCCAAGGTGTCACACGTACAAGGCTGGCACTGCCACCCTCCCGGGGATGTCCCCAGGGTTCTCAGGGTGTCACTGCCTGCAGGGACAAGGATGGCACTGCCATCTCCCTTTGAGGGATGTCCCCAAGGTGTCACACATACAAGGCTGGCACTGCCATCCTCCCGGGGATGTCCCCAAGGTGTCACACGTGTCGCTGCCCGCAGGGACGAGGATGGCACTGCCATCCTGGCCATCGGTGACCAGAAGGACGTGGCCCTGGAGCTGCAGGTGACCAATGAGCCCTCGGACCCCGCGCAGCCACACAGGGACGGGGACGACGCCCACCAGGCCCTGCTGGTGGCATCGCTGCCCCCCGAGCTGCCCTACGCTGCCATCCGGGCCGAGGAGAGCGCGGTGAGATGGGGACAGGGGGGACATGGGGACAGCTGGGGACAGGGACAGGGACACAGGGGACCGGGACACAGGGACCGGGACACAGGGACTCAGGGGACAGCTGGGGACAGAGGGATGGGGACACTGGGGTGGGGATGGGGACAGGGACAGGGATGGAGACAGGGACAAGGACACAGGGGACATGGGGACAGGGACAGGGGGACAGAGACAGGGGACAAGGGGACAGGGGACAAGGGGACAGGAACCGGGACACAGGGACTCAGGGGACAGCTGGGGACAGGGACAGTGATGGGGACAGGGCAGGGACAGGGACAAGGACACAGGGGACGGGGACAGGGACACAGGGGACACTGGGGACATGGGGACACAGGGATGGGGACACAGGGATGGGGATAGGGACAGGGACAGGGATGGAGACAGGGACAGGGGCAGAGGGGACAGAGGGGACACAGGGGACAGGGACACAGAGGCAGGGGGCACAGAGGACACAGGGGAAATGGGGACAGGGACAGGGGGACAGGGTGGGGGATGGTCCTGGGGGTGTGGGATGGGGTCAGAGCGGGACTCAGGGTTGGGGTCACTCCTGTGGTCACTCTGTGGTCACTCTGGGGGTGACCCCGGGCTCACCCCTGTCCCCCCCCATTCCATTCCATTCCCAGGTTCTGTGCTTGGCCAACCCCAACGGCTCCAGGGTGGAGTGCGAGCTGGGGAACCCCCTCAAACGGGGGGCTCAGGTGGGCGCAGCCCCCTCCCCAACCCCCCCAGGACCCCCCCCCCACCCCTCAGCGCCCCCCCAGCGCTCACCTGCCCCTCCCCAGGTGCGCTTCTTCCTCATCCTCAGCACCTCGGGCATCTCCATCCACACCACCGAGCTGGAGGTGCTGCTGGAGCTCAACACGTGAGCGGGGCGGGGGTGGAGACCCCCGGGATTGGGGATGGAGACCCCCAAAGTGGGCATGGAGACCCCCGGGGTGGGCTGGGGACCCCCAAAGTGGGGATGGAGACCCCCGTGATTGGGGGATGGAGACCACCGGGGTTTGGGGTGGGACCCCCAGGGTGGGAATGAAGACCCCCAGGATTGGGGATGGAGACCCCCGGGGTGGGCTGGGGACCCCCAAAGCAGGGATGGAGACCCCCGAGATTGGGGATGGAGACCCCTGGGATGGCGTGGAGACCCCCAAAGTGAGGATGGAGATCCCCGGGATTGGGGATGGAGACCCCCGGGGTTCGGGGAATGGGACCCCTAGGATTGGGGGATGGAGACCCCCAGAGTGGGGATGGAGACCCCCAGAGAGACCCCCTGGAGTGGGGATGGGCCCCGCAGGGTTTGGGGGCCAGAACCCGGGGATGTTGAGGGTGAGAGCTCGGGGGAATTTGGGGTTTGGAGCCCCCAGGATTTGGGGTTGGAGCCCTGGGGGCTTTGGGGATGGAGACCCCCAGGATTTGGGGGCTGGGATCCCAAAGGATTTGGGGTCAGACCCCCAGGATTTGGGGTCAAAGCCCCAGGATTTGGGGGCTGGGATCCCAAAGGATTTGGGGTCAGAGACCGAGGATTTAGAGGCTGGGATCCCAAGGGATTTGGGGTCAAAGCCCTGGGATTTGGGGGCTGGAATCCCAAAGGATTTGGGGCCAGAGCCCCCAGGATTTGGGGGCTGGAATCCCAGGGGATTTGGGGTCCGACCCCCAGGATTTGGGGTCAAAGCCCCAGGATTTGGGGTCTGGGATCCCAGGGGTTTTGTGGTCTGGAATCCCAGGGGATTTGGGATCAGACCCCCAGACTTTAGGTCCCAGACCCCCACAGAATTTGGGTACCAAGCCCCGGCAATTTCAGTCACTGCCCCCCCAACATTTAGGGTCGGGGGGCTGCAATTTGGGGTTCACGCCCCCTGCACGCCCTTTGGGGGTTTTTCCTTTTGGGGTTTCACCCCCCCGACCCCAAATCCCCCCCAGGACCAGCGAGCAGCCGGGGCTGGAGCCGGTGGTCGCCCGCGCC
The DNA here is from genome assembly GCF_047830755.1 of Zonotrichia albicollis. NCBI lineage: Eukaryota > Metazoa > Chordata > Aves > Passeriformes > Passerellidae > Zonotrichia > Zonotrichia albicollis. The sequence continues at coordinate 27,510 of NW_027428417.1, read as the reverse complement.
CGCGTGGTCATCGAGCTGCCCCTGGCCGTCACCGGGTGAGCGGGGCCGGGTTTTGGGGTTTTGGGGTTTTGGGGTGCTCGGGGGGGGGGGCGGGTTTGGGGTCAGGACCCCCCCCCTGACATCAGGGTGTCCCCACAGCGTGGCCGTGCCCCCCCGGCTGTTCTTTGGGGGGCAGGTGCTGGGGGAGAGCGCGGTGAAGAGGGAGAGCCAGGTGGGCAGCGCTGTCCGCTTCGAGGTCACGGTGAGAGACTCAGGGCTGTTTTGGGGTTTGGGGCTGTTTTTGGGGGTTCAGGGCTGTTTGGGGGTTCAGGGCTGTTTTGGGGTTTGGGGCTGTTTTGGGGTTCAGGGCTGTTTTTGGGTTTCGGGGCTGTTTTGGGGTTCAGGGCTGTTTTTGGGGTTCGGGGCTGTTTTTGGGGTTCAGGGCTGTTTTTGGGGAGTTCAGGGCTGTTTTTGGGATCGGGGTTGTTTTTTGGGCCATGGCTCCATACAGGGGTTGTTTTGGGGGGTTCAGGGCTGTTTTTGGCGGTTCAGGACTATTTTTGGGGCTCAGCCCCATTTCCCCTCATGCCCCCCAGGTGTCACAGCGGGGGCTGGTGCTCCGGACCCCTGGCTGGGGTGCTGTTTTTGGGGGCTCAGGGCTGTTTTTGGGGGCTCAGGGCTGTTTTTGGGATCGGGGCTGGTTTTTGGGTCATGGCTCCATACAGGGGCTGTTTTTTGGGGTTCGGGGCTGTTTTTGGGAGTTCAGGGCTGTTTTGGGGCTCAGGGCTGTTTTTGGGGTTCAGGGCTGTTTGTGGGGCTCAGCCCCATTTCCCCCCATGCCCCCCAGGTGTCGCAGCGGGGGTTCAGGGCTGTTTTTGGGGCTCAGGGCTGTTTTTGGGGTTCAGGGCTGTTTGTGGGGCTCAGGGCTGTTTTTGGGGCTCAGGGCTGTTTTGCCCCCCAGGTGTCGCAGCGGGGCTGGGGTGCTGTTTTTGGGGCTCAGGGCTGTTTTTGGGAGTTCAGGGCTGTTTCTGGGGCTCAGGGCTGTTTTTGGGGCTCAGGGCTGTTTCTGGGGGTTCAGGGCTGTTTTTGGGGGTTCAGGGCTGTTTCTGGGGTTCGGGGCTGTTTGTGGGGGCTCAGGGCTGTTTATGGGGGCTCAGGGCTGTTTTTGGGGTTCAGGGCTGTTTTTTGGGGTTCAGGGCTGTTTTGGGGGTTCGGGGCTGTTTTTGGGGTTCGGGGCTGTTTATGGGGGTTCGGGGCTGTTTTTGGGGCTCAGGGCTGTTTCTGGGGTTCAGGGCTGTTTTTGGGGTTCAGGGCTGTTTTTGGGGCTCAGGGCTGTGTTCCCCCCCAGGTGTCGCAGCGGGGCCCAGCTCTCCGCACCCCTGGCTCGGGTGCTGTTTTTGGGGGTTCAGGGCTGTTTTTGGGGTTCAGGGCTGTTTTGGGGCTCAGCCCATTCCCATCCTTTCCCCCCAGGTGTCGCAGCGGGGCCCGGCTCTCCGCAGCCCTGGCTCGGGTGCTGTTTTGGGGGCTCAGGGCTGTTTTTGGGGGCTCAGGGCTGTTTCTGTGGTTCAGGGCTGTTTTTGGGGCTCAGGGCTGTTTTGGGGGGTTCAGGGCTGTTTTGGGGCTCAGGGCTGTGTTCCCCCCCAGGTGTCGCAGCGGGGCCCGGCTCTCCGCAGCCCCGGCGCCGCCGCCCTGACCGTGCAGTGGCCGCTGGAGCTGCCCAACGGGAAGTGGCTCCTGTACCCGCTGAGCCTGGAGCTGGGCACCCCCCCCGTGCCCTGCAGCCCCCCGGGCAACCCCCTGCGCCTCGCCCTGGTGAGACCGGGGGGCACCGGGGCACGAGTGACCAGGGGGCGGCCAAAGGTGTCCTGGGAGTGACCAGGGGTGACCAGGGGTGACCAGGGGGTGACCAGGGGGTGGCCAAAGGTGTCCTGGGAGTGTCCAGGGAGTGTCCAGGGGTGGCCAAAAGGTGACCAGGGGTGTCCAGAGGTGTCCTGGGGTGTCCAGGGAGTGACCAGGGGTGGCCAGAGATGTCCTGGGAGTGCCCAGGGGTGCCCAGAGGTGTGCAGGGGTGGCCAAAAGGTGACCAGGGGTGTCCATGGGGTGTCCAAATATGTCCAGAGGTGTCCTGGGAGTGTCCAGGGAGTGACCAGGGGGTGGCCAAAGGTGGCCTGGGTGTTTGGGGTGGTGTCCAGAGGTGTCCTGGGGGTGCCCAGGGGTGCCCAGGGGTGGCCAAAGGCATCCAGAGGTGTCCAGAGTATTTGGGGTGGTGTCCAGAGGTGAGCTGGGAGTGTTCAAGGATGGCCAGAGATGTCCTGGGGGTGCCCACGGGTGTTCAGGGGTGGCCAAAAGGTGACCAGGGGTGTCCAGAGGTGTCCTGGGGTGTCCAGGGAGTGACCAGGGGGTGGCCAAAGGTGGCCAAAGGTGTTTGGGGTGGTGTCCAGAGGTGTCCTGGGAGTGTCCAGGGAGTGACCAGGGGTGGCCAAAGGCATCCAGAGGTGTCCAGAGTATTTGGGGTGGTGTCCAGAGGTGTCCTGGGAGTGTTCAAGGATGGCCAGAGGTGGCCAGAGATGTCCTGGGGGTGCCCAGGGGTGGCCAAAAGGTGACCAGGGGTGGCCAGGGCTGGCCAGAGGTGGTCAGAGATGTCCTGGGGACATTCAGGGGTGTCCAGGGGTGTCCAAAGGGTGCCCAGGGGTGGCCAGGGGTGGTCAGAGATGTCCTGGGGGCATTCAGGGGTGTCCAGAGGTGTCCAGGGGTGTCCAGAGATGTCCAAAGGATGTCCAAGGGTGGCTCAAGGTGTCCAGAGGTGGCCAAAGGATGCCCAGGGATGTCCAGGGGTGTCCAAAGATGGCCAGGGGTGGTCAGAGGTGTCCTGGGGGCATCCAGGGGTGTTCAGGGGGTGGCCAAAGGCACCCAAAGGTGTCCAGAGAAGTCCTGAGGGTGTCCTGGGGGTGGCCAGGGGGTACCCAGGAGTGGCCAAAGGGTGTCCAGAGGTGCCCAGGGATGTCCTGGGATGGTCAAAGGTGGCCAAAGTTGTCCTGGGGTGTCTGGGAAGGGGGGACAGGGGTGCCCAGGGGTGTGCAGGGAGTGCCCAGGAATGGCCAAAGTTGGCCAGAGATGTCCTGGGGGTGTCCTGGGGGTGTCCTGGGGGTGTCCTGGGGGTGTCCTGGGGGTGTCCTGGGGGTGTCCTGGGGGTGTCCTGGGGTGCCCGGGGGTCTCTGCCCCCCTTTCCCATGCCCATCTTTGCCCCCCCAGGAGCCGCCAGGCCGGGGGGAGCCCCCTGAGGAGCCCCCAGCCCGCTCGTGGTGGGTGCCCGCGGGGAGGAAGAGGAGGAACGTGACCCTGGTGAGGGGGGGTGGGTTTGGGGGGCACCCCATGGGGTTTGGGGTCCTCCTCCTTTGGGGGGCTCCTGTTCCTGGGATCCCCCTGGTCCCAGTGCCCCATTTCGGGGTGTCCCCATTTCGGGGTGTCCCCATTCCCGAGGCCACTCCATTCCTGGTGTCCCCCCCACTCTGTCCTGCCCTGCTCTGGTGTCCCCCCCATTCCTGGTGTCCCCATTCCTTGGGTGTCCCCACACTGTCCCCCCCATCCCTGGGATGTCCCCCTGTCCCCACCCTGTCCCCTCATTGTCCCCTCACTGTCCCCTCTGTGCCAGGACTGTGCCCGGGGCACGGCTCGGTGCCACCCGTTGTGGTGCACCCCAATCCCTGGGATGTCCCCTCACTGTCCCCATCCTGTCCCCACCCTGTCCCCTCTCTGTGCCAGGACTGTGCCCGGGGCACAGCTCAGTGCCGCCCGTTCCGGTGCACCCCAATCCCCAGGGTGTCCCCGCATTGTCCCCTCACTGTCCCCTCGCTGTCCCCTCTCTGTCCCCTCGCTGTCCCCTCGCTGTCCCCTCACTGTCCCCTCTGTGCCAGGACTGTGCCCGGGGCACGGCTCGGTGCCGCCCGTTCCGGTGCACCCCAATCCCCGGGGTGTCCCTGCATTGTCCCCTCTCTCTCCCCTCACTGTCCCCTCACTGTCCCCTCCCTGTTACCCCAGGACTGTGCCCGGGGCACGGCTCGGTGCCGCCCGTTCCGGTGCCCGCTGCCGTCGCTGGAGCGCTCGGAGCTGCGGGCGCGGGGGCGCCTCTGGAACGGGACCTTCCTGGAGGTCAGGAGAGACCCCGGGGTGGGGAGGGGGCTCAGCCCGGCCGGGACCCCTCCCCAAATTCCCCAAATTCCCCAATTCCCCAATTCCCCATCGCAGGAGTTCCTGGACGTGGAGAACCTGGAGCTGATCGTGCGCGCCGAGGTCTCGGTGTCCTCCCCCCGCGGCAACGTCGTCATCAGGGACGCGGTGGCACAGGTGGGGACACCCCTGGGGACACCTGGGGACATCCCTTGGGACACCCGTGGGGACACACCTGGGACACCTGGGGACACACCTGGGACACCTGGGGACATCCTTGGGACACCTGGGGACACCTGGGGACACCTGGGGACATCCCTGGGACACCTGGGGACATCTGGGGACATCCCAGGGACACCCCTGGGGACACACCTAGGACACCTGGGGACACCTGGGGACATCCTTGGGACACCTGGGGACACACCTGGGACACCTGGGGACACCCCTGGGGACATCTGGGGACATCCCAGGGACACCCCTGGGGACACACCTGGGACACCTGGGGACACCTGGGGACATCTGGGGACATCCCTGGGGACACCTGGACACATCCCTGGGACCCTCGGACACTCCTGGGGACACCTGGGGACATCTGGGGACATCCCTTGGACACTCCTGGGGACACCTGGGGACATCTAGGGACATCCCTTGGACACTCCTGGGGACACCTCTGAGGACACTTGGGAACACCTGGGGACACCCATGGGGACACCTCTGGAAACACCCCTGAGGACACTCCTTGGGACAGCTGGGGACATCTGGGGACAGCTGGGGACACCCCCATGGGGACACCCAGGGACACCTGGAAAACACCCCTGAGGACACCTCTGGGGACACCCCTGGGGACACCTTCAGGGACATCCCTGGGACCCTCAGACACTCCTGGGGACACCTCTGGGGACACCTGGGGACATCCGTGGAGACACCCAAGACCCCCCTGGGGACACCCCCAGAACCTCCCCATGATCTCCTCAGAGACCCCCCCCCGGCCAATGTCCCCTGATGTCCCCATGGCCCCACTGACCCCCGTGTGACCCCCGTGTGACCCCCGTGTGACCCCCGTGTGACCCCTGTGACCCCCGTGTGACCCCTGTGTGACCCCTGTGTGACCCCGCAGATGTCGGTGTCCCTGCACCTGGACCCGGGCGTGGCCGTCACCGCTGTGCCCTGGTGGGTGCTGCCGCTGGCGGTGCTGCTGGGGCTGCTGCTGCTGGCGCTGCTCGTGCTGGGGCTCTGGAAGGTGAGGGACGCCCTGCTATCGCGATATGGCGCGATAGAACACGACGTATCGCGATACGGCACGATAGAGTGGAGCATATCGCGATACGGCACTATACAGCGCGACATATCGCAATATACCCCTTGCTGTCCCATGCCATATCGTATCCTCGTCCCCTCTCATACCATATCATGATATGCCTTGTTCTCTGGTGACATATCGCGATATATCACTCTGTCCAGTGCCATACCACAATATCTCACTCTGTCCGGTGCCATATCGCGATATCTCAGTCTGTTCGGTGCCATGACGCAATATCTTGTGCTCTCTGGTGCTATATTGTGATATACCCCACAGTGCCTGCTGCCATGTCGTGATATCTCACTGTGTCCCGTTCCATATTGCGATATATCCTGCTGTCCGGTGCCATATTGCGATATCTCACTCTGTCCGGTGCCATATTGTGATATACCTCAGTCTGCCCAGTGCCATATTGCAATATATCCCACTGTCCGGTGCCATGTCGCGATATGTCACTGTGCCCGGTGCCATATCATAATATATCACTCTGTCTGGTGCTATATCACGATATCTCACTCTGCCCGGTGCCATATTGTGATATATCTCAGTCTGCCCGGTGCCATATCGCGATATATCCCACTGTCCGGTGCCATGTCGCGATATGTCACTGTGCCCCGTGTCATATCGCGATATCTCACTCTGTCCGGTGCCATATTGTGATATATCTCAGTCTGCCCGGTGCCATGTCGCGATATATCCCACTGTGCCCGGTGCCATATCGCGATATATCCCACTGTCTGGTGCCATGTCGCGATATGTCGCTGTGCCCGGTGCCATGTCGCGATATCCCCGTGCCCTGTCTCCCCAGCTGGGTTTTTTCCGGCGGGCGGCGGCGGCCCCGCCCCCGGCCGTGCCGCGGTTCCGGGCCGTGCGCATCCCGCGGGAGCAGCGGCCCCAGGCCCGCGAGGGCCACACCGGAACCATCCTGCGGCCGCAGTGGGCGGCCGGACCCACGGACAGGGACGGCGACGGCGCCGCGCCCGGACCCGCCTGACGGACGCCAGGACAGATGGACACAGCACGGACACAGGGATGGACACGGGATGGACACGGGAGGGACCCACGGACAGGGACGGCGACGGCGCCGCGCCCGGACCCGCCTGATGGACAGGGCATGGACAGACGGACACAGCACGGACACAGGGATGGACACGGGATGGACACGGGAGGGACACACGGACAGGGACGGCGACGGCGCCGCGCCCGGACCCGCCTGACGGACATGGCATGGACAGACGGACATGGCACGGATGGACAGACGGACACCCGTGGACAGACGGACACGGCACGGATGGACAGATGGGCACGGCTGGAGAGATGGACATGGCTGGATAGAAGGACATGGCTGGACAGACGGACACGGCACAGACGGACAGATGGAGACACGTCACAGACAGACGGACATGGGACGGATGGACACAGCATGGATGGACAGATGGACGCAGCTGGACAGACAGACACAGCATGGATGGACAGATGGACGCAGCTGGACAGACAGACATGGCACAGATGGACAGATGGACACAGCACAGACACGGGGATGGACATGGCATGGACAGATAGAGACAGCTGGACAGACAGACACGGCACGGATGGACAGACGGACACGGCATGGACATGGGGATGGACACAGCTGGACAGATGGACATGGGAGGGACAGGGATGGGGACAGCACTGCGCCAGGACCCGCCCGACCAACACCGACAGACAGATGGACATGGCACAGACACATGGACACAGCACAGATGGACATGGACAGACAGATGGACATGGGGATGGACATGGCATGAGCACAGCGAGGACAAATGGACACAGGGATGGACAGGGGACATGGACAGATGGACACGGGGATGGACACAGCTGGACAGATGGACATGGGATGGACATGGGACAGGGATGGGCTGCAGACACCTGGACCCACATGAGGGACATCTGGGGTGGACACGGGGTGGACTCAGGACATGGGATAAGGGACACCAGACACGGGACAGAGGACAGGGGACACCGGACAGGGGCCAGTCCCTGGTGTGCCCTGGGAAGGCCCCATGGAGGCCCCGCCATGTCCTGGAGCTCCAGGACGGGCAGTGGCCGGACAGAGCCACGGCCTCAGGGGTCAGTTCGGCCCCGGAGGTCATTTTGTCCCCATGGGTCACTTTTTGTCCCCAATAAAATGCGCTGACCCCACACTGCCCCCGAGTGATCCTTCAGTGTCCAGGGTCTGCCGCCATGATGGGTGTGCCGACCGCCATGATGAGTGTGGGGGCCGCCATGTTGGGTGTGGCAGCCTCCATGATGGGACTGGCCGCTTCACCGTCAGTCCCGACCGTATGTCCGGACTAACCGGACACGCCCTCACCTCACGGCTCCCTTCCGGCCGCTCCGAACCGGCCACAACCCGGTAACGGCGCCTGAAGCGCCCCCAGCGCGGCCCTGCCCACACTCAAGATGGCGCCTCGCTCTGAGGCTTCAGCGGAACCTCCAACATGGCGGGGTTCGTGACGTAATTCTGCTTCCGGCGCGGGCCGGAAGTGGCGCCGCCATGGCGGCCGGGAGCTGCTGGGGCTGGTGAGGCCTTGGGGACACCGGGAGGGGTTTTGGGGACCCCGGGAGGGGCTTTGGTGACATCGGGAGGGCTTTGGGGACAGCGGTGGTGGCGGTCGGGGCGGGGAGGTCGGGATCGCGCCCGCGTCAGGCCCGGGTTTGGGGCTGGGGGCGCCGTGAGGGGCTGGCGCCCTCTTCGTGTCACCTCACTGTCCCCTCAGTGTCACCAAACCCTCCTGTCACCTTCTGTGTCCCCTCTGTGTCACCTCATTGTCCCTCAGTGTCCCCAGACCCCGTCCTGTCCCTCTCAGTGTCCCCAGACCGCCCGTGTCCCCTCTCTGTCCCCATCTTGTCCCCAGTCCCTCCTCGTATCACCTCTGCTGTCCCCCAGTGTCCCCAAGCGTCCCTCAGTGTCCCCCAGGGTGTGGTGGCATCCAGGAGGGTCCTTTGTCCCCTCCCTGTTCCCTCCCCTGTGTCCCCATTGTCCCCAACCCCCTCCCCAAGTGTGGTGTGACCCCTGGGGTGACACTGGGGTGACACTGCTGTGTCCCCAGATGCCACCATGGCCACCAGTGTCCCCCTGCCCTGTGTCCCCATTGTCCCTCAGCTGTCCCCAGGCTGTATCATGGTTCTGAGGTGACACTGGGGTGACATTTTTGTGTCCCCAGATGCCACCATGGCCACCAGCATCCCCTCCATGTCCCCCTGCCCTGTGTCCCCATTGTCCCCGGGCTGTGTCACAGTCCTGGGGTGACACTGGGGTGACACTGCTGTGTCCCCAGATGCTACCATGGCCACCAATGTCCCCTCCATGTCCCCCTGCCCTGTGTCCCCATTGTCCCTCATCTGTCCCCAGGCTGTGTCACAGTCCTGGGGTGACCCTGGGGTGACATTTTTGTGTCCCCAGATGCCACCATGGCCACCAGCCGCTCCGAGGACGAGGAGTCCCTGGCGGGGCCCAAACGGGGCCCGGCCACCCCCGTGGGGACTGTCCCCAAACGGCGCAGCTCCTCCAGGTAAGGGACACACTGGGGACACTGGGGACACTGGGGACAGACTGGGGACACAGGGGACACACAGAGCAGGGACTGTCCCCAAACGGCGCAGCTCCTCTAGGTAAGGGACACCTTGGGAACAGCCTGGGGACATCAGGGACAGGTAGGGGACACAGGGGACAGCCAGGGGACACAGAGAGGGGACACAGGGAGGGGACACAAGGTGGGGTTGGGGGGTTGGAGCTGAGCCCAGCCTGGGGTGAGGGTGGGGACACTTGGGGACACCTGGGGACACCCCGTGGGCCCTCCCAGTCCCTCCCAGTCCCTCCCAGTCTGTTCCAGGTTCATCAGGCATCGGAAATTGGACAATGAGCTGGTCGAGTCCAGCCTGGCCAAGCCTCCAGTCCATCCCAGTCAATCCCAGTCCATCCCAGTTAACTCCAGTCCATCCCAGTCAATCCCGGCTCCATCCCAGTCCCTCCCAGTCCCTCCCAGTCCCTCCCAGTCCCTCCCAGTCACTCCCAGTTTGGTGTTCCAGGTTCATCAAGTGTCGGAAATTCGACAGTGAGCTGGTCGAGTCCAGCCTGGCAAAGCCCCCAGTCAATCCCAGTTCCATCCCAGTTAACTCCAGTCCATCCCAGCTCACTCCCAGTCCCTCCCAGTGGCTCCCAGTGGCTCCCAGTCCCTCCCAGTCACTCCCAGTTTGGTTTGCAGGTTCATCAAGCGTCGGAAATTCGATGACGAGCTGGTTGAGTCCAGCCTGGCCAAGCTCCCAGTCCATCCCAGTCCATCCCAGTTAACCCCAGCTCCCTCCCAGTCCATCCCAGTTAACTCCAGTCAATCCCAGCTCACTCCCAGTGGCTCCCAGTCCCTCCCAGTCACTCCCAGTCTGTTCCAGGTTCATCAAGCGTCGCAAGTTCGATGACGAGCTGGTCGAGTCCAGCCTGGCCAAGTGCTCCAGTCAACCCCAGTCCATCCCAGTTAACTCCAGTCAATCCCAGCTCACTCCCACTGGTTTCCAGTGATTCCCAGTGGTTCCCAGTCCATCCCAGTCCCTCCCAGTCCCCCCCAGTCACTCCCAGTTTGGTTTCCAGGTTCATCAAGTGTTGCAAATTGGACGCTGAGCTGGCCGAGTACAGCCTGGCCAAACCCCCAGTCCATCCCAGTTCCATCCCAGTCCATCCCAGTTAACTCCAGCTCCCTCCCAGTCCATCCCAGTCCCTCCCAGTGGTTCCCAGTCCCTCCCAGTCACTCCAGTCTGTTCCAGGTTCATCAAGCGTCGGAAGTTCGATGACGAGCTGGTCGAGTCCAGCCTGGCCAAGTGCTCCAATCAATCCCAGTTAACTCCAGCTCCCTCCCAGTCCCTCCCAGTCCCTCCCAGTCCCTCCCAGTCACTCCCAGTTTGCCGTTCCAGGTTCATCAAGCGTCGCAAGTTCGATGACGAGCTGGTCGAGTCCAGCCTGGCCAAGCCTCCAGTCCATCCCAGTTAACTCCAGTCCATCCCAGTTAACTCCAGTCCATCCCAGCTCACTCCCAGTGGTTCCCAGTCCCTCCCAGTGGCTCCCAGTTAATCCCAGTTTGCCGTTGCAGGTTCATCAAGCGGCGCAAGTTCGATGACGAGCTGGTCGAGTCCAGCCTGGCCAAGCCTCCAGTCCATCCCAGTTAACTCCAGTCCATCCCAGTTAACTCCAGTCCATCCCAGCTCACTCCCAGTGGTTCCCAGTCCCTCCCAGTGGCTCCCAGTTAATCCCAGTTTGCCGTTGCAGGTTCATCAAGCGGCGCAAGTTCGATGACGAGCTGGTCGAGTCCAGCCTGGCCAAGCTCCCAGTCCATCCCAGTTAACTCCAGCTCCCTCCCAGTCCATCCCAGTTAACTCCAGCTCCCTCCCAGTCCATCCCAGTTAACTCCAGTCCATCCCAGCTCCCTCCCAGTGGTTCCTAGTGCCTCCCAGTCCCTCCCAGTCCCTCCCAGTCACTCCAGTTTGGTTTTCCAGGTTCATCAAGCGGCGCAAGTTCGATGACGAGCTGGTCGAGTCCAGCCTGGCCAAGCCCCCAGTGCCCTCCCAGTCCATCCCAGTTAACTCCAGTCCATCCCAGTGCCCCGTGCTGCCCTCCCAGTGGTTCCCAGTCACTCCCAGTCACTCCCAGTTTGGTTTTTAGGTTCATCAAGTGTCGGAAATTCAACGCTGAGCTGGTCGAGTCCAGCCTGGCCAAGTGCTCCAGTCAATCCCAGTCCATCCCAGTGAACTCCAGTCCATCCCAGCTCACTCCCAGTCCATCCCAGTCCCTCCCAGTGCCCCCCAGTCACTCCCAGTCTGTTCCAGGTTCATCAAGCGTCGGAAGTTCGATGACGAGCTGGTCGAGTCCAGCCTGGCCAAGCTCCCAGTTAATCCCAGTTAACTCCAATGGTTCCCAGTCCCTCCCAGTCACTCCCAGTCTGTTCCAGGTTCATCAAGCGTCGGAAATTCGATGACGAGCTGGTCGAGTCCAGCCTGGCCAAGCTCCCAGTCCATCCCAGTCCATCCCAGTTAACCCCAGTCAATCCCAGTCAATCCCAGCTCACTCCCACTGGTTCCCAGTGCCCCCCAGTCCCTCCCAGTGACTCCCAGTGACTCCCAGTCTGTTCCAGGTTCATCAAGCGGCGCAAGTTCGATGACGAGCTGGTCGAGTCCAGCCTGGCCAAGCCCCCAGTCCCTCCCAGTCCCTCCCAGTGACTCCCAGTCTGTTCCAGGTTCATCAAGCGTCGGAAGTTCGATGACGAGCTGGTCGAGTCCAGCCTGGCCAAGTCCTCGCGGGCCAAGGGGGGCCCTGAGCCCCCCCCCAGAGCCGGGGGGGCCGCGGGGCCGGCGGGGGGGGGAGGGGCGGCGGCCGAGCCCCCCCCGGGAGAGAGGAAAAAGGTGAGGGAATGGGGAAAATGGGGGAAATGGGGGGAATTGGGAAACATGGGGGGAATTGGGAAACATGGGGGAAATGGGGAAATTGGGGGAAATGGGGGAAAATGGGAAAAATGGGGGAAATGGGGGGAATTGGGAAAAATGGGGGAAATTGGGAAAAATGGGGGAAATTGGGGGGAAGATGGGAAGAACTGGGAAAAATCGGGGAAATTGGGAAAAATGGGGAGAATTGAGAAAATTGGGGGAAACTGGGGAAAATGAGGGAAACTGGGAAAAATGGGGAAAATGGGAAAAATGGGGGGAATTGGGAACAATGGGGGAAATTGGAAAATTGGGGGAAAAATGGGGGAATATGGGGGAAATTGGGAAAATGGGGGAAATTGGGGAAAATGGGAATTGGGGGAAATTGGGAACAATGGGGAAACTGGGAAACATGGGGGAATTGGGTAAATGGGGGAAATTGGGGGGGAAAATGTGGAAAACTGGGGGAAATTGGGGGAAATTGTGAAAAATGGGGGAAATTGGGAAAATGGGGGAATTGGAAAAATTGGGGAAATTGGGAAAAATGGGGAAAATTGGGAAAAATTGGGGAATTGGGAAAATGGGGGAAATTGGGAAAAATGGGGGAAATTGGGGGAAAAAGGGGGGGAATTGGGAACAATGGGGGAATTGGGAAAAATGGGGGAAATTGGGAAAATGGGGGGAATTGGGGAAAATGGGGGAAACTGGGGGGAATATGGGGGGGAATTGGGAAAATGGGGGAAATTGGGAAAATGGGGGAAATTGGGAAAAATGGGGAAAACTGGGGGAAATTGGGAAAAATGGGGAAAACTGGGGGAAATGGGGGGAAATTGGGGAAAAGTGGGGAAATGGGGAAAATGGGGGAAAGGGAAAAATGGGGGAAATTGGGAAAAATGGGGGGAAAATGGGGAGAATTGGGAAAAATGGGGGGAATTGGGAAAAATGGGGGAAATTGGGAAAATGGGGGGAATTGGGGGAAATTGGGAAAAATGGGGGGAAAAAGGGGGGGAAATTGGGGGAATATGGGGGAAATTGGGAAAAATGGGGGAATTGGGAAAAATTGGGAAACATGGGGGAAATTGGGGGGAAATTGGGAAAAATGGGGGAAATGGGGGGGATTGGGAAAAATGGGGGGAAAAGTAGGGGGAATTGGGAAAATGGGGGAAATTGGGAAAAATGGGGTGAATTGGGAAAAATGGTGGGAATTGGGGGGAAAATTTGGGATTATGGGGGGAAAATATGGGAGGAATTTAAGAAAGAAAGGGGGGAATTGGGGAAAAAAATGGGAATTGGGGGAATATGGGAATTTGGGGGAAATATGGGAATTTGGGGGAAAAATATGGGAATTTTGGGGGGAAAAGGAGGGAATTTGGGAGTTGGGGGAAATGGGGGTTTTGGGACCCCCATCCCCACTCAGTCAGGGTCACTCAGGGGTCACTCAGGGGTCACTCAGGGGTCACTCTGATGTCACTCAGGGTCACTCAGGGGTCACTCGCGGACACTCAGGGGTCACTCAGGGTCACTCAGGGGTCACTCAGGGTCACTCAGGAGTCACTCAGGGGTCACTCAGAGGTCACTCAGGGGTCACTCAGGGGCACTCAGGGTCACACAGGGATCACTCAGGGGTCACTCAGGGTCACTCATTGGCACTCATTGGTCACTCAGGGGTCACTCAGGGTCACTCAGGGGTCACTCGGGGTCACTCAGGGGACACTCAGGGTCACTCAAGGGTTACTCTGATGTCACTCGGGTCACTCAGAGGTCACTGATTGGTCACTCAGGGGTCACTCAGAGGTCACTCATTGGTCACTCAGGGTCACTCATTGGCACTCATTGGTCACTCAGGGGTCACTCAGGGTCACTCAGATGTCACTCAGGGGTCACTCAGGGTCACTCAGGGGTCACTCAGATGTCAGGGGTCACTCATGGGTCACTCAGTGGTCACTCAGGTGTCACTCAGGGTCACTCAGGGTCACTCAGGGGTCACTCAGGGGTCACTCAGGGTCACTCAGGGTCACTCAGTGGTCACTCAGGGTCACTCAGAGGTCACTCAGGGGTCAATCAGGATCACTCAGGGGTCACTCAGGGTCACTCAGAGGTCACTCAGGGGTCAATCAGGATCACTCAGGGGTCACTCAGATGTCACTCAGGGGTCACTCAGAGGTCACCCCCCCCTGCCCCCCCCAGGTGTCCCGGGCCGTGCCCCCCCCGCCCCCCCCCGGGCCCGGCCCCCCCCCGGCGCTGCCCAAGCGGCTCAAGAAGAGCAAACCCAGCCCCGCCCCCCGCGACCTCGGCCGCTGGAAACCCGCCGATGATCTGCTGCTCATCAACGCTGTGCTGCAGGTGAGACCCCCACCCACCTGGGGGACCCCCCCTCAATTGGGGGAACCCCGAAACTCCGGGGAAAATCCGCCTTGGTTGGGGCATTTGGGGGGGTTTTGGGAGGGAACCCCTTGAATGATCACTTAGGAACTGTGGTGCAGATGAGGGCACACCTGGGGGTATTTGGGGAGGTTTTGGGGGTCTCTCCTTACCTGGATGGACTTGGGGGACCCCCACAAACATGGAGACCCCCTTTAATTGGGGAATTTGGGGGCAACCCCAAAATGGTCACAATGGCTTCTTATGGTGCAGGTGAGGGCACACCTGGGGAATTTGGAGAGGTTTTGGGGGTCTCTCCTCACCTGGATGGACTTGAGGGACCCCCACCCACCTGGGGAACCCCTCCTCAATTGGGGGAACCCCCAAACCCAGGGGAAAATCCGCCTTGGTTGGGGGATTTGGGGGCGTTTTAGGAGGGAACCCCTTGAATGATCACTTAGGAACTGTGGTGCAGGTGAGGGCACTCCTGGGGGGGTTTGGGGAGGTTTTGGGGGTCTCTCCTCACCTGGATGGACTTGGGGGACCCCCTCCTCAATTGGGGGACCCCTCCTCAATTCGGGGAACCCCGAAATCCCGGGGAAAATCCACCTTGGTTGGGGCATTTGGGGGGATTTTGGGGGAACGTTCAGAACGGTCACAATGGCTTCTTATGGTGCAGGTCAGACACACCTGGGGAATTTGGGGAGGTTTTGGGGGTCTCTCCTTACCTGGAGGGACTTAGGGGACCCCCTCCTCGATTGGGAGACCCCTCCTCAATTGGAGGGACCCCCTTGATTGGGGAATTTTGAGGATTTTTGGGGGGAATCTCTGAACGATCACATAGGACCTCATGGTGAAGGTGAGGGCACACCTGGGGGGATTTGGGGAGGTTTTGGGGGTCTCTCCTCATCTGGATGGACTTGGGGGACCCCCACCCACCTGGGGAACCCCTCCTTTAATTGGGGAACCCCTCCTTAATTGGGGGATTTTGGGGGGAACCCCCAGAACGGTCACTTAGGACCCAATGGCTTCTTATGGTGCAGGTGAGGGCACACCTGGGGGGCTTTGGGGAGGTTTTGGGGGTCTCTCCTCATCTGGAGGGACTTGAGGGACCCCCTCCTCAATTGGGGGACCCTCACCCACCTTGGGAACCCCCAATCCCGGGGAAAATCCGCCTTGGTTGGGGATTTGGGGGGATTTTGGGAGGGAACCCCAAGGAAGGGACCTGGGCAGGTCGTGGATGATCTGCTGCTCATCAACGCTGTGCTGCAGGTGAGGGCACATCTGGGGGGCTGGGGAGACCCCCACCCACCTTGGGCACCCCTCCTCAATTGGGGGAACCCCCAAACCCCGGGGAAAATCTGCCTTGGTTGGGGAATTTGGGGGGATTTTGGGGGAACGTCCAGAATGATGATTTACGGCTCAATGGCTTCTTATGGTGCAGGTCAGACACACCTGGGGGAATTTGGGGAGGTTTTGGGGGTCTCTCCTTACCTGGATGGACTTGAGGGACCCCCTCCTCAATTGGGGGACCCCCACCCACTTGGGGAACCCCCAAACCCCAGGTGAAGCCCCCTTATTTGGGGGATTTTGGGGGGATTTTGGGGGAACGTCCAAAATGGTGATTTATGGCCCAATGGCTTCTTATGGTGCAGGTCAGATACACCTGGGGGGCTTTGGGGAGGTTTTGGGGGTCTCTCCTCACCTAGAGGGACTTAGGGGACCCCCTCCCACCTGGGGGACCCTCACCCACCTGGGGGACCCCTCCTCAATTGGGGGAACCCCCAAACCCCGGGGAAAATCCGCCTTGGTTGGGGGATTTGGGGAGATTTTGGGGTGAACCCCAGAAGGGTCCCAATGGCTTCTTATGGTGCAGGTCAGACACACCTGGGGGGGTTTGGGGAGGTTTTGGGGGTCTCTCCTCACCTGGAGGGACTTGAGGGACCCCCACCCACCTGGAGGACCCCCCCTCAATTGGGGAAACCCCGAAATCCCGGGGAAAATCCGCCTTGGTTGGGGGATTTGGGGGATTTTGGGAGGGAACCCCTTGAATGATCACTTGGGAACTGTGGTGCAGGTGAGGGCACACCTGGGGGGGTTTGGGGAGGAGGTTTTGGGGGTCTCTCCTCACCTGGAGGGACTTGAGGGACCCCCACCCACCTGGGGAACCCCCTCCTCAATTAGGGGAACCCCCCAAACCCCGAGGGACCCCCTTTAATTGGGGAATTTTGAGTGATTTTGGGTGAACCCCTGAACGGTCCCAATGGTTCTTTATGGTGCAGGTCAGACCCACCTGGGGGGCTTTGGGGAGGTTTTGGGGGTCTCTCCTTACCTGGAGGGACTTGGGGGACCCTCACCCACCTGGGGAACCCCTCCTCAATTGGAGGAACCCCCAAAGTCCGGGGGACCCCCTTTAATTGGGGAATTTTGGGGGAACCCCAGAAGGGTCCCAATGGTTCCTTATGGTGCAGGTCAGCCCCACCTGGGGGGCTTTGGGGGCTCCCCCTCACCTGCAGGATTTGGGGGTGACCCCAGCACCCCCAGCACCCCCGGGACCCCTCCCCTGTTGATTTTTGGGGTGATTTTGCCCCCCCAGACCAACGACCTGACCTCGGTGCACCTGGGGGTGAAGTTCAGCTGCCGCTTCACCCTGCGCGAGATCCAGGAGCGCTGGTACTCGCTGCTCTACGACCCCGTCATCTGCAAGTGAGGGACATTGCGGGGGTCCTGGGGGGTTCTCGAGGGTCTTTGGGGGGTCCCACAGGTGTGGGGGGGTCATGGGATTCAGGGGACACAGGTGACACCCATGGGACACCAATGGGACACCCATGGGACGCCCATGGGACACCCAGGAGCGCTGGTACTCGCTGCTCTACGACCCCGTCATCTGCAAGTGAGGGGCATTGCGGGGGTCCTGGGGGGTCTTTGGGGGTCTTTGGGGGGTCCCACAGGTGTGGGGGGGTCATGGGATTCAGGGGACACAGGTGACACCCATGGGACACCAATGGGACACCCATGGGACGCCCATGGGACACCCAGGAGCGCTGGTACTCGCTGCTCTACGACCCCGTCATCTGCAAGTGAGGGACATTGCGGGGGTCCTGGGGGGTCTTTGGGGGGTCTTGGGGGGTCCCAGAGGTGTGGGGGGGTTGTGGGATTCAGGGGATACAGGTGACACCCATGGGACACCAATGGGACACCCAGGGGTGCTGGCACTCGCTGCTCTATGATCCCATGATTTGCAAGGGAGGGAAATTTGGGGGGTCCTAGAGGGTCTTTGGGGGCTTCTGGGGGTCTTTGGGGGGTCCCACAGGTGTGGGGGGGTCGTGGGATTCAGGGGACACAGGTGACACCCATGAGACACCAATGGGACACCCATGGGACACCAATGGGACACCCATGGGACACCCATGGGACACCCAGGAGCGCTGGCACTCGCTGCTCTACGACCCCGTCATCTGCAAGTGAGGGACATTGCGGGGGTCTTTGGGGGTCCTCGAGGGTCTTTGGGGGGTCCCACAGGTGTGGGGGGGGTCGTGGGATTCAGGGGACACAGGTGACACCCATGGGACACCCAGGAGCGCTGGCACTCACTGCTCTATGATCCCATCATTTGCAAGTGAGGGAAATTTGGGGGGTCCTAGAGGGTCTTTGGGGGCTTCAGGGGGTCTTTGGGGGGTCCCACGGGTGTGGGGGGGTCGTGGGATTCAGGGGACACAGGTGACACCCATGGGACACCAATGGGACACCCATGGGACACCCATGGGACACCCGTGGGTCACCCAGGAGCGCTGGCACTCGCTGCTCTACGACCCCATCACTTGCAAGTGAGGGAAATTTGGGGGGTCTTTGGGGGTCCTCGAGGGTCTTTAGGGGGTCCTGGGGGGCTTCAGGGGGTCCCACAAGTGTAGGGGGGTTGTGGGATTCAGGGGACACAGGTGACACCCATGGGACACCAATGGGACGCCCATGGGACACCCGTGGGGACACCCAGGAGCGCCGGGAGCTTCTGCTTGAGCACCCCAAGGTGGCCTCAGGGGGGGTTTGGGTGTCCCCAAAGGGGTCTCAGGGATTTGGGGACAGTCCCAGGGGTGTCCCCAATGTCCCCAGGCCATGGGACTGTCCCTTAGGGGTTGGGATGTCCCAGGGGTGTCCCCAATGTCCCCAATGTCCCCAGGCTGTCGTGCCAGGCCATGGGGCTGTCCCTGAGGGATTAGGGTGTCCCAGGGGTGTCACAGGGATGTCCCCAATGGTGTCCCCAGGCTGTCGTGCCAGGCCATGCGCCAGCTGCACCCCGAGGGTTGGGGTGTCACACATGTCACACGTCACACATGTCACACGTCACACATGTCACACGTCACACATGTCACACATGTCACACGTGTCACACATGTCCCCACTGTCCCCAGGCTGTCGTGCCAGGCCATGTGCCAGCTGCACCCTGAGGGATTGGACTGTCCCAGGGGTGTCCCAGGGATGTCCCCAATGTCACACATGTCACACATGTCACACATGTCCCCACTGTCCCCAATGGTGTCCCCAGGCTGTCGTGCCAGGCCATGCGCCAGCTGCACCCTGAGGGATTAGGGTGTCACAGGGGTGTCCCAGCTGTCTCAGGGGTGTCACACATGTCACACATGTCCCCAATGGTGTCCCCAGGCTGTCATGCCAGGCCATGCGCCAGCTGCACCCCGAGGCCGTGGCCGCCATCCAGAGCAAGGTGCTGTTCAGCAAGGCCGAGGAGCAGCTGCTGGCCCGGGTGCCATCGGTCAGTGCCACCAAACGTCCCCAAATGTCACCAAATGTCACCTCATGTCATCCCCCTGACACGGGTGCCATCGGTCAGTGCCACCAAACGTCCCCAAATGTCACCAAATGTCACCTCATGTCACCTCATGTCACCTAATGTCCCCTAACATCACCCAATGTCAATCATCCCCCTCCTGCTGGCCCGGGTGCCATCGGTCAGTGCCACCAAGTGCCACCTCATGTCACCTAACATCACCCCCCTGACATGAGTGCCATCGGTCAGTGCCACCAAATGTCCCCAAATGTCCCCAAATGTCACCCAATGTCAATCATCCCCTTCCTGCTGACCCGGGTGCCATCGGTCAGTGCCACCTAATGTCCCCAAATGTCACCTCATGTCATCTAATGTCATCCCCCTGACCCGGGTGCCATCAGTCAGTGCCACCAAATGTCCCCAAATGTCCCCAAATGTCACCTAACGTCACCCCATTGCTGCTGACCCAGGTGCCATGGGTGAGGGACTGTCCCCAAATGTCCCCTGCCCTGTCCCCTGGTGTCCCCAGAGCCCTGTCCCCTCACTGGACCCCTTCCAGGAGCTGCTGCATGTCATGTTTTACCCTGCCAGGACCTGTCCCTTGCCCTGTCCCCTTGTCCCTTGGTGTCCCCAACTGTCCCCAGAGCCCGGTGCCGTCCCTGTACTCCTTCCAGGACCTGCCACACCCTGTGTTTTACCCTGCCAGGACCTGTCCCTTGCCCTGTCCCCGTGTCCCTTGGTGTCCCTTGGTGTCCCCAGCTGTCCCCTGGTGTCCCCAGAGCCCTGTCCCCTCGCTGGACACCTTCCAGGACCTGTCCCCTGTTGTGTCCCCATGTCCCCTGGTGTCCCTTGGTGTCCCCAACTGTCCCCAGAGCCCTGTCCCCTCACTGGACCCCTTCCAGGAGCTGCCACACCCTGTGTTTTACCCTGCCAGGACCTGTCCCTTGTTGTGTCCCCTTGTCCCTTGGTGTCCCCAACTGTCCCCAATTGTCCCCAACTGTCCCCAATTGTCCCCAACTGTCCCCTGGTGTCCCCAGAGCCCGGTGCCGTCCCTGTACCCCTTCCAGGACCTGCCACACTCTGTGTTTTACCCTGCCAGGACCTGTCCCTTGTTGTGTCCCCATATCCCTTGGTGTCCCTTGGTGTCCCCAACTGTCCTGTCCCCTTGCTGGACACCTTCCAGGACCTGTCCCCTGTTGTGTCCCCATGTCCCTTGGTGTCCCCAACTGTCCCCAGAGCCCTGTCCCCTCACTGGACACTTTCCAGGACCTGCCACACCCTGTATTTTACCCTGCCAGGACCTGTCCCTTGCCCTGTCCCCATGTCCCTTGGTGTCCCTTGGTGTCCCCAGAGCCCGGTGCCATCCCTGTACCCCTTCCAGGAGCTGCCACACTGTGTTTTACCCTGCCAGGACCTGTCCCCTGCCCTGTCCCCATGTCCCCTGGTGTCCCCTGGTGTCCCCAATTGTCCCCAACTGTCCCCTGCTGTCCCCAGAGCCCTGTCCCCTCACTGGACACTTTCCAGGACCTGCCACACTGTGTTTTACCCTGCCAGGACCTGTCCCTTGTTGTGTCCCCATGTCCCTTGGTGTCCCCAGCTGTCCCCAATTGTCCCCAACTGTCCCCAACTGTCCCCTGGTGTCCCCAGAGCCCGGTGCCGTCCCTGGACACCTTCCAGGAGCTGCTGCAGCGCCACCCGGCCGTGTTTTACCCTGCCAGGACCCCCAAGGCCCTGCAGCTGCACTGGCAGCTCCTGCGCCAGTACCACCTGCTGCAGGACCAGACAGGTGGGCAGGGGGCTTGGGGGGGATTTGGGGGAATTTGGGGATGATTTAGGGGGTCCCAAAGGGTCCTGGAAGGGTTTTGGGGGGGGTCCCAGGGGGGATTTGGGAGGTCCTGGAAGGTTCAGAGACCCCCAAAGTGCAGCAGCTCCTGCACCTGTAGCACCTGCACAGGTGGGGAGGGGGCTTGGGGAGGGATTTGGGGGGTCCTGGAAAGGTTTGGGGATGATTTAGGGGGTCCCAGGGGGTATTGGGGTGATTTGGGGGGTCCTGGAAGGGTTTTGGGGATGATTTGGGGGGTCCCAGGGGGGTTTTGGGGGGATTTGGGAGGTCCTGGAAGGTTCAGAGACCCCCCCCAAAGGGACACCCATGGGTGCAGCTCCTGCACCTGTAACACCTGCACAGGTGGGGAGGGGGCTTTGGGGGGTCCTGGAGGGCTTTGGGAGGGTCCTGGAAGGATTTGGGGATCATTTAGGGGGTCCCAGGGGGGATTTGGGGGGAATTGGGGGGTCCCAGAGGGGATTTGGGAGGTCCTGGAAGGTTCAAGGACCCCAAAAGTGCAGCAGCTCCTGTGCCAGTAGCACCTGCACAGGTGGGGAGGGGTCCTGGAAGGGTTTTGGGGGGGATTTAGGGGGTTCCAAGGGGGATTTGAGGGGTTTTGAGGGGAATTTGGGGGAGTTTGGGGGTCCCTGGGAGGGTCCTAGGGGGGATTTGGGGGGAATTTTTGGGGGATTTTGGGGTTTTTTTTTGGGTCTGACCCCCCCGGCCCTGCAGTGCAGCCCCTGCCCAAGGGGGGTTTGGGGGTCCCAGGTGGAATTTGGGGTTTTTTGGGGTTTTTTTGGGGTTTTTTTGGGGTCTGACCCCCCTGGCCCTGCCCAAGGGGGATTTGGGATTTTTGGGGTTTTTTTGGGTTTTTTGGGTTTTTTTGGGTTTTTTTTGGGGTCTGACCCCCCGGCCCTGCAGTGCAGCCCCTGCCCAAGGGAGATTTGGGGTTTTTGGGGGGTTTTGGGGTTTTTTGGGGGGGATTTTAGGTTTTTTTGGGGTCTGACCCCTTGGCCCTGCAGTGCAGCCCCTGCCTGAGGGGGATTTGGGATTTTTGGGGTTTTTTTGGGTTTTTTTGGGGGTTTTTTTTTGGGGTCTGACCCCCTGGCCCTGCAGTGCAGCCCCTGCCCAAGGGGGATTTGGGATTTTTGGTGATATTTTGGGGATTTTTTGGGTTTTTTTTGGGGTTTTTTGGGGTCTGACCCCCCGGCCCTGCAGTGCAGCCGCTGCCCAAGGGGGATCAAGTGGAATTTGGGGTTTTTGGGTTTTTTGGGGGGTTTTTTTGGGGTTCTGACCCCCCTGGCCCTGCAGTGCCGCCCCTCCCCAAGGGAGGTTTGGGATTTTGGGGTTTTTTTTGGGGTTTTTTGGGTTTTTTTGGGGTCTGACCCCCCTGGCCCTGGCCGAGGGAGATTTGGGATTTTTGGGGGGAATTTGGGGTTTTTTTGGGTTTTTTGGGGTTCTGACCCCCCCGTCCCTGCAGTGCAGCCCCTGCCCAAGGGGGATCAGGTGGAATTTGGGGTTTTTTGGGGGTTTTTGGGTTTTTTTGGGGGGATTTTTGGGGGTTTTTTGGGGTCTGACCCCCTGGCCCTGCAGTGCAGCCCCTGCCCAAGGGGGATCAGGTGGAATTTGGGGTTTTTTGGGGGGGATTTTGGGTTTTTTTTTGGGTTTTTTTGGGGGTTCTGACCCCCTGGCCCTGCAGTGCCGCCCCTCCCCAAGGGGGATTTGGGATTTTTGGGGGGATTTTGGGGTTTTTGGTGATATTTTTGGGTTTTTTGGGGTCTGACTCCCCTGGCCCTGCCCAAGGGGGATTTGGGGTTTTTTGGGGGGGGATTTTGGGTTTTTTTGGGGTCTGACCCCCCGGCCCTGCAGTGCAGCCCCTGCCCAAGGGGGATCAGGTGGAATTTGGGGGTTTTTTTGGTTTTTTGGGGTTTTTTGGGGTTCTGACCCCCCCCCCGGCCCTGCAGTGCAGTCCCTGCCCAAGGGGGATCAGGTGGAATTTGGGGTTTTTTTGGGTTTTTTTGGGGTTTTTTGGGGTCTGACCCCCCTGGCCCTGCAGTGCAGCCCCTGCCCAAGGGGGATTAGGGATTTTTGGTGATATTTTGGGGGGATTTTGGGTTTTTTTGGGGGGTTCTGACCCCCTGGCCCTGCAGTGCAGTCCCTGCCCAAGGGGGATCAGGTGGAATTTGGGGTTTTTTGGGTTTTTTTGGGGTTTTTTGGGTTCTGACCCCCCGGCCCTGCAGTGCAGCCCCTGCCCAAGGGGGATCAGGTCCTGAATTTCTCCGATGCCGAGGAGCTGCTGGACGACGGCAAACTCAGGTGGGGCTGGGGGGGATTGGGGGGATTTTGGGGGATTGGGGGGATTTGGGGGGGATTTGGGGGGTCCTGGGGGGATTTGGGGGGATTGGGGGGATTGGGGGGGATTTGGGGGGTCCTGGGGGGATTTTGGGGGGGATTGGGGGGGATTTGGGGGGGATTGGGGGGATTGGGGGGGTCCTGGGGGGATTTGGGGGGTCCTGGAGGGATTTGGGGGGTCCTGGGGTGGTCAGGGGGGGTCTGGGGGGGATTTTGGGGGGAATTTTGGGGGCTCTGGGGGGAATTTGGGGTATCTGGGGGGGCTTTGAAGGGTTGGGGGGTATTGGGGGGATTTTGGGGTTGATTGGGGGAAATTTGGGGGGTCGGGGGGGGTTTGGGGGGTCTGTCAGGATCTGGGGGGATTTGGGGTTTTTGGGGTTTTTTTTGGGGGTTTTTTTTTGGGGGGGATTTGGGGGGTCATGGAGGGGTTTGGGGGGGTTTTGGGGTTTTTGGGTTTTTTTTGGGGGTTTTGGGGTCTCGGTGTCACCTCTGCCCCTCCCACAGGGACGTGCGGGACGAGGTCCTGGAGCACGGTGAGAGCGCGGAGCCTCTGTCTGTCTGTCTGTCTGTCTGTCTGTCTGTGTGTCCATCTGTCTGTCTGTCTGTCTCTCAGAGCTGACCCTGTCTGTCTGTCTGTCAGAGCTATCAGTGTCTGTCTGTCTGTCAGTCCATGCAGGTCTGACCATGTCTGTCTGTCTATCTGTCAGAGCTAACCGTGTCTGTCTGTCAGAGCTGACCGTGTCTGTCTGTCAGAGCTGACCGTGTCTGTCTGTCAGAGCTGACCGTGTCTGTCTGTCCGTCAGAGCTAACTGTGTCTGTCTGTCCATCTGTCAGAGCTGACTGTGTCTGTCTGTCTGTCTGCCTGTCTGTCCGTCAGAGCTAACCATGTCTGTCTGTCTGTCTGTACGTCAGAGCTGACCCTGTCTCTCTGTCTGTCTGTGTGTCTGTCTGTCTGTCAGAGCTAACCCTGTCCATCTGTTTGTCTGTCTGTCCGTCAGAGCTGACCGTGTCTGTCTGTCTGTCTGTCCATCAGAGCTGACCCTGTCTGTCTGTCTGTCTGTCCGTCCCTCAGAGCTGACCGTGTCTGTCTGTCTGTCTGTCTGTCCGTCCCTCAGAGCTGACCGTTGCTGACCGGCGCCAGAAGCGCGAGATCCGGCAGCTGGAGCAGGAGCTGCACCGCTGGCAGGTGCTGGTGGACTCCATCACAGGTGGGCGCGGCCGTCTGTCCGTCCGTCTGTCCGTCTGTCTGTCTGTCCGTCTGTCTGTCTGTCCGTCTGTCTGTCTGTCCGTCCGTCTGTCTGTCCGTCTGTCTGTCTGTCCGTCTGTCTGTCTGTCCGTCCATCTGTCCATCCCTGGGTCCATCCTCGCTCATCCTCGGGTCTGGCCAAGGGTCCGGCTGTCCGTCCTTGTGTCCATCCGTCTGTCCATCCCTGGGTCTCTCTGTCCATCTGTGTGTCTGTTTGTCTGTCCCTCGATCCTTTTGTCCGTCCCTGGGTCCGTCCGTTGGTCCTTGGGTCTGGCTGTGTGTCCGTCTGTCCGTCCCTGTGTCCTTGTGTCCATCCCCGTGTCTGTCTGTCTGTCCCCGTGTCCGTCCCTGTGTCCAGCTCCCTGTCCATCCATCTGTCCGTCTGTCCGTCTGTCCCAGGGATGAGTTCCCTGGATTTGTCCCCATTGTCCCCCATTGTCCATCTGTCCCACCGCTGTCCGTCTGTCCCATCTCTGTCCCTCTGTCCCACCGCTGTCCGTGTGTCCATCTGTCCCATCTCTGTCCGTGTGTCTGTCTGTCCCATCTCTGTCCGTCTGTCCGTCTGTCCCAGGGATGAGCTCCCCGGATTTGTCCCCATTGTCCCCCTGTCCCATCACTGTCCCCATTGTCCCCTGGCTGTCTGTGTCCCACCTCTGTCCATCTGTCCCATCTCTGTCCGTGTGTCCGTCTCTCGCAGGGATGAGTTCCCCGGATTTGTCCCCATTGTCCCCCATTGTCCATCTGTCCCATCTCTGTCCCCCATTGTCCGTCTGTCCCACCGCTGTCCCTCTGTCCGTCTGTCCCATCTCCTGTCCGTCTGTCCCATCTCTGTCCGTCTGTCCGTCTGTCCCACCGCTGTCCGTCTGTCCGTCTGTCGCAGGGATGAGCTCCCGGATTTCGACAGTCAGACTCTGGCCGTGCTGCGGGGGCCGGATGGTTCGGTACCTGATGCGCTCCCGGGAGGTGAGACCCCGAAAATACCCTGAAAAATACCCCCAAAATACCCCAAAAACACCTGAAAAGTGCCCCATAAACAACCCAAAAACATCCCCAAAAATACCCCAAAAACCCTGAAAATACCCCAAAGACATCCCCAAAAACCACCCCATAAACAACCCCAAAAATACCCCAAAAACACCCAAAAACATCCCCAAAAACGACCCCATAAACACCCCAAAACCATCCCAAAGACACTCCAAAAACATCCCCAAAAATATCCCTAAAACGCCCCCCAAAACATCCCAAAAACACCACAAAAAATACCCCAAAAACATCCCCCAAAACACCCGAAAAGTGCCCCATAAACACCCCAAAACCACCCCATAAACACCCCAAAACCACCCCAAAAATACCCCAAAATCACCCCATAAACACCCCAAAACCAGTCCAAAGACACTCCAAAACCTTCCCCCCAAAATACCCAGAAATATCCCTAAAACCAACAAAACGCCCCTAAAATACCCCAAAAACCTCATCTGGGACCCCAAAAAACCCCCAAAAAATCCCAAAAAAAAACCCCAAAAATCCCCAAAAAATCCCCAAAAACCCCAAATCCCGCAGATCACCCCAAGACCCCTCCATAAACCCTCAACAACACCCACAAAAACCCCATAAAAACCCCCATAAAAACCCCCAAAAAACCCCAAAAACTCCACAAATTCCACTTGAAGAGGCCCCCAGAAACCCAAAAAACCCACAAAAAAGCCCAAAAATAAACCCAGAAATACCCCAAATCCCCTCCAAGATCCCTCCATAAACCCTCAGCAACTCCCCCCAAAAACCCCATAAAAACTCCAAAAAACCCCCAAAAAAATCCCCCAAAACCCCCAAAAATTCACAAATTCCAATTGAAGAGCCCCCCAAAAACCCCAAAAAAAATCCCAAAAAACCCCAAAAATCCCAAAAAACCCCCAAAAAACCCCAAAAAAACCCAAATCTCCCCCAAGATCCCTCCAAAACCCTCAGCAACTCCTCCCAAAAACCCCATAAAAACCCCAAAAAAACCCCCCAAAAACCCCAAAATCCCTGTGAGGACCCCCTAAAACCCCTGGAGGCCCCCAAAAAACCCTAAAAAAAACCCCCAAAAAAACCCCAAATCCCCCCCAAGATCACCCCAAGACCCCTCCAAAACCCTCAGCAAAAATCCCATAAAACCCCCCCAAAAACCCCAAAAAAACCCCAAAAACTCCACAAATTCCATTTGAAGAGCCCCCCAGAAACCCCAAAACCCCAAAAAAAACCCCAAAAAAATCCAAAAAAAACCCCCAAAAAAGCCCAAAAATAGACCCAAAAAACCCCAAATCTCCCCCAAGATCCCTCCAAAACCCTCAGCAACTCCCCCCAAAAACCCCAAAAAACCCAAAAAACCCCAAAAATCCCTGTGAGGACCCCCTAAAACCCCTGGAGGCCCCCAAAAAACCCTAAAAAAAACCCAAAAAAAAAAACCCCAAATCCCCCCAAGATCACCCCAAGACCCTTCCAAAACCCTCAGCAACTCCCCCCAAAAACCCCATAAAAACTCCAAAAAAAACCCCAAAAAACCCCAAAAAAACCCCAAAAACTCCACAAATTCCACTTGAAGAGCCCCCCCAAAAACCCCAAAACCCCAAAAAACCCCAAAAAACCCCCAAAAATAAACCCAAAAAAACCCCAAATCTCCCCCAAGATCCCTCCAAAACCCTCAACAACACCCCACAAAACCCCCCCTAAAACCCCCCAAAAAACCCCAAAAAAATCCCCCAAAACCCCCAAAAATTCACAAATACCACTTGAACAGCCCCCCAAAAACCCCAAAACCCCAAAAAATCCCAAAAAACCCCAAAAAACCCCAAATCTCCCCCAAGATCCCTCCATAAACCCTCAGCAACTCCCCCCAAAAACCCCATAAAAACCCCATGAAAAATCCAAAAAAAACCCCAAAAACCCCAGAAATCCCTGTGAGGACCCCCCCAAATCCCTGGGGGACCCCAAAAAAACCCAAATCCCCCCAAAAAACCCCCAAATTCCCCCAGATCACCCCAAGACCCCTCCAAAACCCTCAACAACACCCA
>NW_027428416.1:0-37403 GCF_047830755.1 Zonotrichia albicollis | reverse complement strand
CTTTTTGCAATGAACTGACATAAAAGACTACATTTTTAAAAGTCCTTAATTCTCTTTCTTGCTGAATATCAATTGGTCCATTCCAAGGATGTTTAGCCTAGTCAGTGTAGAATTCATTCTTTGATAAACAATGACTTGATTTTTGGTCAAAAAGAAAACTGGGGCTTGGAAATCTTTTATTCTGGTCTGCCTTTTTATGGTGTTAAACAGTAGTGAGTTTCAGCTGTTCTGTTTTTAAATCCTTTGGATTTTACGAATGACTCCTAAAGTTTCACCAGAAATTGCTGTTACTGTAATTCCTCCAGAGAGGAGCACTAAAGTAATTAGGAAAAATACCTTACTCCCAAGACACTTTAATGCTCAAAGTCACAGTGTCCCCTCACCTTGCATGAATTAATATCTAAAGGCCTGGTTTGGCAAGGCATACATGCAAGACATACATGATGCTAAGCCCAGATGCATGATCAGCCCAGATCCTGCTGATTTTGATGGGTTTACACATGCACTTAAAATTATTTCTTGCTTAAGTGCCTTGTTGATTGGGGACATAAAATGCTGCTTCAGATAAAAGAAAGAGGTAAAATCTGGTCCATTGATATACAGGAGTCATTCCAAAATTTCAAACATAAAATTAACCTAATTTCAAAATCAGATTCTAGAGGTGCAAAGGAATTTGGAACTAGCTGAAGGGATGGGTGGGATTTGAGAATACTGAGGCTGCTGTCAACATCCACTGCACTGGTGTAGGACCACAGCAAGTATAATATCTTGCAGTTCCCAGATAATCCATCAATTTGTAATTTTTTTCTCTTCTAAGGAATGCTGCTTATCATGGCAAGGTATAAAATTCCTTCTTTTTTGCATGGTGTACCCATGACGTTTTTGCGATTCTGACACGTGCAGGAAATGACAGATAGCAATAGTGTAATAAAAGAGTTAAATCAAAACCAAAACACATATTTTTTGTTTTTTGTTTGCAAGCACTGATCTAAGCACCTCTCCAGAATTTTATTGATAAAGTTTAAAAATATTTGGAGATGACTAGTGCTCTTTTGTAGCAGCCTAAAAGAGCTGACTTGTCAGCTCAAAGTGTGTTTGAGATGCTTTTATATGGAGCTATATGGAGTTTCATGTCATAGGTGCAAAACAGTGCAGAGCTGGGAGGAGAAAAAGAAAGAAGAGCAAGAAATAGAAACAGCTAAAGAGTTAAAAAGTAAAAGCTGTTAAAGGTTTTAAGCAGCCCTTCTAGCCTATCTCTGAAGGTCAGCATGTCACTGGACAAGTACATGCTGTATAGTCACTGCCAGCAAGTCTTTCCATAAAAAAATTAAATGAAAAATTAAAAAAGCTACTTGTAGAATTATATGCAGATTCAATCATGAGTTTTGATCCTGGGTTTGATTTTAGCATGAATTTTCTTCTGCTGATTAAGTAGCTTTCATGTTTCTCACTTACTTTTCAGGATCAAAAGACATCAAGATACCTCATTGAGCTAAGAGTCTCTGCCCCACAGACCTTACAATGTAATCTTTATGTCTGTGATCTCTAATTCCTGCAGTTTGTCCAGGTATTCCCATCACAAGGGACAGAGCTGAGTAAGCAGTGTATATACTAAGCCAAAGGACCATAAATAAAAAGGTTTTGCACATCTTTTTCCTTCCTCCTCAGAATAAAATAGGGGATTTTGAGCTTTGCTGTTGCTTAGAAGACACTGACATATTGCTTTTTTTCTTAACATCTTCTTGTACATGCTCTAGCATCAAACAATAAAAGATCCCTACTAAATATCCTCAGAACTTACTCATTTCATATATAATGATCAATTTCAGACCATATGCAACTGGGCAGAGTTCAGCTGGGCACTGCAGTTGCTGTTAATGAGGTTTGTTATGTGACAATTGAAAACATATGTTGTCCATGCACCACCACCACAACTGTAGAAGTAGAAAGGGAAATATCTTTTTGCTGCTGATAAGGACTGATCCTCCAACAATGGAGCTGCAGTAGGTCTCAGAGGGATCTTTAGCACTGGTCTGTACCATGAAATATTTTGGACTGTATTGTATGTTTTTTTTTAATATGTTTTGGTGTATATAATTAATAATTATCTTGCAGTACGTTGTCCTCTTCTACCAGCAGCAGCCTGAATTCATTGATATCATCTCCTTAAAAGTTTGAAACCCCCAGTGACAGGAATATTAATGTGCCAACACTGTCATATCTATTTCAGCTCATACATATGCAATTTCTTTGTTTTCAAAGATTTATGTCAGACTTTGCTGAAGTGAGGTATTCTACCATTTTAGATAATAGCATGCCAAAGTGATGTTATCAGGCACATTCAGCACTCATTCAAGCAAATGGGAAGGAGCATCCATTCCTTCATAGCTTTAACAGAGAGAAACTGTTATTTATCCTTATTTGATGAAGAAATCTTTCAAGGGGAAAGAGTGTACTTTTAGAACAAGACTATGGTCGTCCTGTGGATTATCTATTAATTAAGAATGGATGATTTGTGCCCACTCTGCTGTAGCAAATATCTTGCTGCTAATGAAGTTTAAACAGACTTACTTTATTTAATTACAGCTAATCACTAGGGTGAAATGTGGAATTGTCTTTGATCCACATGTAGATTGGTAATCCTTGTGGCAGATAGCATCTCTTATTCCTTCAAATTCTTTTCAGTTTCTCCAGAAGGTCCCAGCTTAACTAAGGGTTAATTGAGATGGCTGGTCTGGTGTGATTGATGTATTTTTGCTCAGGGATGCCATCCTGCCTTTCCAAGGACTCACTCCTTCTCTCTCCCCCTCTCTCTCTCTCTCCCCCCTCCCCTGCACTCCCACCCCTCCTCTCCCCCTCTCTCTGCCTGTGCAGTCACCTTCAGGCCATGTAATGTAGTAGATGCCTGCTTGTTTGACATGAGGGACCTGAGGGGGCCAAGGTCCTGCTGGATCAGTGCGTGGAAGAACAGACACTGCTGGAGGGAGAGCAGAGGTTAGGAGAGGGCAGCAGAGACCAGTGTAAAGCAGAAGAGGGCACTAGTAAACTGACCTATTTCAACCACAGTTCTACACTCTGAGCAGAAAACACCAACTGACTGAATATTGAAAGCCACTTGGTGAGGGAGTAACACCAAAGATGTTTTATTTTATACCATTGTTTTGTTTTATTTCAATTTTTATTTAGGTAATCTAAATTTAATTTAAGTTTCTTCGTGGGTTTTAGTTTATTAAGAAGCTAACTATTTTTTTTATTAAGAAGAAAAAAAAAACAGTGCTCACTTCAAAGAATGTTACTAAAGCATTTGATTTTCCGATTTTTAAGTGGCAAGTACAGCCTGTGGAACTGAAAAGTCACCAAAAGAATGCGGGAATTTGTATTCACTGTAGAGAACTTGTGGTCTCATAATATTGCCTCGTGCTCTCAGTTCTCCCACAAAGATTTTCCTTACTCCCCCATTCCCAGAACTTTCTGAGGCTGGTAAAAACTGTGGAAAGGGCCATCCACCAAAATCATGCCCAGTAAATAAAAACAGTTACAAGGACTAAAGTTTGTACAACTGGTTTCTTACAGTCTTTTGTACTTCGCGAGAAATGTTGACGTAAAATTACTGGCCTTAACTTTCTTCTTCTAAACCCATTTTGTCACAGTGTCTTTCTCTTTTGTTTGTCTTTTTTTCTTTTGTTTTGATGGTAAAATAAGTCACCATTGTATGAACAGGTCCTGATTCCTTGTTATCTTCTATTAAAATAGAATCATGTTATTTATTTCATTCTTTGAGACAGTATGTCTGGGCTTTTCTTTTTGTTTGTTTATTTGTTTCAAAGAGTAATTTGAAATGGAAACATTTGTCTATCAGTCTGCTCAGAAATATTAACAGATTTAATTAGCTCAGTGAAAAAGTTATTTGCTTTTATTACAGGAACTGTTTACTTAACCATTGGCAATAGAGGCTGAAGACATAGAATAGCTCTTTTATGAAAAATTTAAATCTTTAAAATATAATAGTTTGCAATTAGTTTCCACAATAATCCATTAAACATCTGCAGCTTTGTCTTCCCATCGGGATCTATATCTGTGCTGAAGTCACATCCTGATAACATCTGCATGTTTGTGATAACTTGTACTTTAGTCTTTATGGCCTGCTGATGAGAGATTCTTCAAGACCCTCTCAGTCATCAGAACCACTGTTGAAAATTTTGCTTGTGACATCCTAAAGGTGGCTTAATTTGCATTTGCCACGTGTCATAATGCAAGAAAATACTCTTAGTTAAACTTTAACATCCTGGGCCCTTTTCACTTTCCTGCTTTAGAGCTGTTTTTTTCTCTGCCTTTCACATGAAAGTGGGTCTGACTTTTTCCAAAGGTTGTGTCTGCAAATTAAATTTTGGTAGGATTTATTTTGTTCTGAGTTTTTTCAACACCACAGATGAAATTAAAAATCATTTTTAAAAGTTTGTAAGGAAGAACAGGATCTTCATTCCTTCCTGCATGGCAACTACAGCTGCATCCACATGAAAAGGCCAGCTTGTTAAACACCATGTAACACTGATTGTACTGAATATTTTAAAGGTCAGGTATTGACAGGCACTGAGCTGTTTATGTTTCCCAAGTGGTCCCAATTACATCCAACCTGAGTAAGAAGTCAATAAACAATGGCATTAACATATGTAGAAAAAGTGTTTATTTTACATTTCCAAGACAATTGGCAATCTTCTGCTTGTCATCCAAATGCATAAGGTAGATCATGGGCTCTTTGATGAATGAGCACAAGAGAGGGGTTATGGGTCTTAGAGATCTCAGGCCTGTCTCAGAAATTACATATAGACTGTCTGACACACAAAAACAAAATGGATTTTCCTCTGTGGTTTTGAAAAAGTAAAGATTTCTAAGGAGAAAAGATACACAGACTCTCCCTCATGCAATGTAATGAGTAGCCATGTTATAAGTGTAGCCAGAATGTATTCAAAGGATCTGTGAGTATTCAATTAAGCTTTAAATTAAAGTAAAATATTGATGATTTGTATTGCTTACATACTCTCAGTAGAAATTAATTATCCTTCTTACTCGTGAGCACTCTTTCTCACTCTGTGAAAAAAATTTCTAACTGTATTTGGACACATACAGAAACTTCACAATCCATTGTGGGATGCATGCATAGACCTATCAAATAGATGAGGCTTTGGGAGATCCCTTACAGCTCAGCATGAGAAAAGATATTTATAAAAATAAATTGTAAAATATTAACAAATAAGACTAAGTATTGCAGATTCATTCAATTTCATTCCCAAACTGCAGGCTTTAGTGCAGATACATTAGTCTGCTTGCTCACTTGTGTCACAGCAATTACTGCTGGCCTCTGAAGGAGCAGCTTGAATCTTCTCCCAGGCAGCAGCAGGAGAAGGTGGGACTGCAGCCAGCCAGAGAGGGACCCTTAAACCAGAAGGATGTGAGTGATGTGAAGCTGGTAAATGTCCCTTACCCCCTGTCATTAAGCCTCCATGAAAATGGTATTTTCATAGCAGTAACTTGCTTCCAGAGGATGAGAAGATAATTCATTGACTATCACTGCTTCGCAGCAGAATGATTTTTATGGGTCCAGCTGATATCAGTTGGTCTTGGATGTTGCATAGATCAAAAGATAAAGTTTTTTGCACCAGAAGGTTTTCTGTAAAAGTAAACTGTAGGAGAATATAAGTACTAACACATCTTATAGCTAGAGAAAAGAGCTCAGACAGACTAACTCTCCTGTTTAACTCTGTGCTTAACTTTCATGGGACCATTCCAGGGTATTAAGTGCATTGCTGGATCACAACCAAAATCACAAAATAAGCCTATAGCCGTTCCAGGAGAAAGTAAGTCTCTGATTCCCAGTTAAACACTTTAGCTCACAGGAACATCCTTCTTCAATTTAGGTCCTAATCTGATGACTTCTCAATAAGAAACTTTCTAAAGGTTTAGAAATTTGCATGGATCAATGACATATCTGAAGTTCTACTGAACCTGTTATAATTGTTTTCCAGATTGAGAGGAAAAGCAAACTAGTATTTTTCAATGAATCTCCCTCTGGAGGGATACAAAATAAAAGAGAAGGACTGCAGATTAATTCAACTTCTAGAAAAGCTTGGCATAGGTCTGAATATTTTCTCATTTTGTTCATTTTTCTTTCCAACAGGTGGATAAGCAGGAAAATACATGACTTAGTGATGCTTTGTGAACATCAATTTATTTGAGACAATCATAAAGTGTTTCGAGATAAGAAAGCAATATTTCAACCTGTTTCACTGAGCACAATAAAGACCAATACCTTCCCCTGTACCTCCAACACAACATAGTACTTACTGATGGGTGCTTTCTGATGAAGAATATATTTGGTGTGTTAGAAACCTAAACCAAACAATGAAATGCTGGGGTTTGATTTGTCTGCACCATACTCAAGAAAGAGATTGAAATTATCATGTCTTTTCTGCTTTGGTTTTTATTTAGTCCTCCTGGCTCCTGCCAAGCTATAGGCATAGTCTTTGTTTATAGGGTACAGCTTGAGAACCCTAATTCTGCTCTGTTAAATTACTTCACTTTCATGACACATATGTTGTCAGTGCATCCTCAGAAATTCAGATGTATCAGTATCATAACAGTCATGATTGGTTTATCTCAGGTACAAAATCGTATGGCAGGCATGGGCAGGTAGAAAGGTAAAGGGGAAAGTGAAATGAACTGGAAAGGAATTGTTAGGTCCAAGTGTTGGTCCATTTTGAATGAATGACAGACTGATTCAAGGCTAGAGAGAAAGAAGTAGGCACAATAGAGAGTGGAATGTTGAAGAAAGGTCCAAGTAGAAAATGCAGGCTTTTGGGGTGCTTCTGCATAATATGTCATTTCAGGTGCTACTTCATCAGCAAGCATGATTAGCTCTGAAACAGCTAATGTCAAATAAATCAGTCACCTTTTATTGAGTTTTGTTGTAAACTGAATAGTTGTCCCAGTTTGGGGACTGATGCCTCCAAGAGTAATGAAGTAGGTCATTTTGAAAGTTCACAATTTTCATTACCATAATTGCCTTTCAATTTTGTGGCCAGTGATACATATCCCCATGTTATTGTATAAGTGTGCTCTTCCATTGCTGTTTCTAGTGGTCTGGGAACAGATGGCCTTTTTACAGCAGATATATTATGAACACCAGAAGAAGAAATGAGACTCCTAAAGAACACTTAGTCTAATACTGAAGTAATTACAGAAGCAATGTAGGAAAGAATTTTTAGATGGAATTTATTCTATATATATTCTTTAGGATATTATCCAATGGGTAAAGCTTGGAATGTGGTCAAGAAAAGAAAAAGGAGCAATGTATAACAGATACAGCTTGATATCTCACATTTAAGCATAAGTGGCAGCATGAATCAGCAAACAAAATTGAGAGGAATTCTCAGTCTGGAAGAGAGATGTTGCCAGGAGCATGTCAGGAAAGCATCTGAGGATGAACAGAGAGGTACTATGAGTCAAGACAAATATAAAAACCTTGCATTTGTGCAGAATAAAGGACATGAGGGTTTAACTATTAAGAGATTGCTGTTCACACAAGCCTGATGTGAAGACATGTATGAAAGCACTACACACATTCTTATTACAAGGCTTTGTAATGAGAGAACAAAGGATAATGGTTTGAACTGAAAGAGGGCAGGTTTAGATATGAAAACAGAAAGGAATTCTTCACTGTGAGGGTGGTGATGCACTGGCACAGGTGGTCCAGACATGTTGTGGCTGCCCCATCCCTAAAAGTGTTCAAGGCCAGGCCAGAATGGGGCTTTGAGCAACCTGCTCTTGGTTTGGAAGTTGTCCCTGTTCATGACTGGCAGGTTGGAACTAGATGATCTTAAAAGTCCTTTCAAAACCAAATCATTCTATGAGTCTATAAGCATAACAGTAGGAAACGAAGAGATTGTTCTATTTATTTTTCTGTGGAGTTTTTAATCTCCTGTCCTGCTTGTGGTATGCTCTTTTGACTTCTAATCTTATGCAGAACTATCTATTTCCTTTTCTATTTGCACAGCCTGAAGACCTTTACCATCAGGCCTTCCAGTGCAAGGCAGTGCTGAAATTCAACTATATAGTTTCTTTGCTATTATGTCATTCCCTCTGGAAGTGTTTCTTGCCCTGCATTTAGAACTGGGTGAAGCTGAGTACCTTAGTAGGTGTAGAATCTGACAAACCACAACAAACTCCCAGTAGACACAGCTGTGAGGTCTCTAGTACACTCTGGATCTCAGCAAACTCACTTATACCAAAAGCCTTGTTAAAACCTGCATTGTTCTTCTGGAGTTGGGTTGATGAATTGGCGGAGTTTTGGCTGTAGCATTCCTGCTACCTTTTTTTGCAATGATATTTTTAATTTCTGGTGTCTCCAGCACTTTGTTTTCTATGAAACTTTACCTCAATAGAATCATTTTGGAAAGAGGTTTCATACAGGGCCCAGGGTAATAACTCCAGTTCATGTATTTGAACATAATGGTGGAGGGCCCATGTGTGCAGCTGCAATTTGGGAAAGGATATAAGTGGTGGCAAATTTAGCCATCACACTGCCCATATGGCTGATACAGGAGCACCAGGGTATGAAGGTCATGAGCAAAGGCAGGCTCTGTCATGCCTTTGTTTTTCAGAATCCCTGAGCTTACAATACATGACCATAAAACTGCTGAGGTGCTGCAGCCCAGGGTGTCAGGAAAATACCAGTTTCATTAGGATTCTTGAATCCTATCACGTTACACTTCAGAAGTAGTGATCAGTTTATTTAAAACAAAGAAGCTTTGACCTTTCTCCCCTTTCAAAACCAAAACCACATGAAGATAAAGTGACTCATTTCCGGCTTCAAAACAAGGTCTAAGAAATATTTTTTCCCAAGTACAGTTTGTGCACTTTCTTTTCTTTCCCTCTTTGCGATCTCTTCACCCCGCTTGGCTTTTGCATAAATATCTCATATTCTTCTTATCAAGGTCAACGTATTTATTACTTATATTCACTGTGTAGTCCTTTTTTGTTTCCAGTTTTCTTTCTTTTTTTCTTCCTTCCTTTCTTTCTTTTTATCTGTGTTGTTCATAACCATGACCCTTGATCCTCCAAGTTTTAAAACAGCTTGGCTTTCAGCAGCTAAATCTGACAAGGTCAGCATTTTTCTGTTTATTCTGAGAATACTATTTACCCTCTGGGATTTTTAAAAGCACTTCTATAAAACATCACTTGGAAAAAGTTTGTAGCATTCAACAACTTTCATAAACCTAGTGCTCAGCATAGAGTAACTGTTAATTCCTGCAGAACTCAGAACAATTAAGATTGATTTTCCTTCTCCCTGCAAAACTTGCCTACAGAAATGCATTTTCCAAGAATATTGATAAGTATTCCAGCCTAAACACAGTAGCAACCTACTAGTAGTTAGCATAATCTTTTGCATCGTTGTCAAATATAATGAAATTAGGCATACTGTATGATCAATTAGTTCCTAGGATAACCTTATTTTTACATAACTATAGCAGAGGTGTATTTATTCCTTTGGGGGATTTTATTGGAAATAAATGATTGTTGTGTCAGCTTTCTGTCAAAATAGCAAACAGTCCTGTAATTTTCAGAAAGTCAGAACATGACAGAACTAATGATACAAAAACAGTGTTTCCTTGGGCTAATACCAGACTTTTTGTAAGTGATGCTGAATTTATATTAATTTAAAACAAGCTAATTTAAACAACCTCAGAAGATTTTCACGAAGAAGGTAATTGCTCAAACACAAGTGTCCCCAAGACCACATTGAAAATGACACTGCTGGGAATTGCAGACAATTGCAGATTTTCCCACTGTAATTTCCTCTTTTTCCTTTCCTTTCCTTTCCTTTCCTTTCCTTTCCTTTCCTTTCCTTTCCTTTCCTTTCCTTTCCTTTCCTTTCCTTTCCTTTCCTTTCCTTTCCTTTCCTTTCCTTTCCTTTCCTTTCCTTTCCTTTCCTTTCCTTTCCTTTCCTTTCCTTTCCTTTCCTTTCCTTTCCTTTCCTTTCCTTTCCTTTCCTTTCCTTTCCTTTCCTTTCCTTTCCTTTCCTTTCCTTTCCTTTCCTTTCCTTTCCTTTCCTTTCCTTTCCTTTCCTTTCCTTTCCTTTCCTTTCCTTTCCTTTCCTTTCCTTTCCTTTCCTTTCCTTTCCTTTCCTTTCCTTTCCTTTCCTTTCCTTTTCTCTTTCCTCCAGCTCTCTATTCATTGAAAACCAATGGGAGTGATGCTCTGCAGCATAAGCAGAAAGTGGGGATACAAAGAATGACAGAAAAACATCTGCAGCAAAACCAGAGGATTTCCGTGAGTGAGTGAAAAATGCTGCTGCTTGAGAGTTTGCTTTATAGGCCTTCTGCATGCCATTTACAGAGACAGAGCAGAGAAACCTGCTAGCAGCCATCAGGTCACCGGGATGCAAAAGGTTTCTCCTAGAAAAAGAGAGGGAGGGAAAGACAGACAGACAGAGACAGACACACACACAAGCTCAGAAAATCTTCCCGAAACCTCTGTCAGTAGATAAGGTGCGGAAATCCCTGCTCTCTGGAGAAAATAGTTTCAGACGTATTCTTACAGCGAACTTAGGAGTATTACCCAGCTGAGTGCTACTTATTTCCTCCACTGAGAATGTTCCTCAGTAGACAGAGGTGTCCTTCACCACAAGAGCACAGTGCTCTTTCATTTGCCCCTCCGTGCTTTCAAGAGGGAGGCGAGATTAGTAAAAGTAAACATTTGCGGAAGAGCCCTGAATTTTCCATGCTTGTTCTCAGCCTAAAGGTAAATTCTTCTGGAAAGTTAAGATTCTGTTTGTCTGGTTTTCAACTAGCCAGGCACATGCTAAAATGTTATTCATACTTTAAGATTTTTTTTTCCCAGGTTGCTTTATTTTCTGGCTTAGATAGTGTCAAAACTGGTGTATTTTAGAAGAGATTGCTTCCTGGAAGGAATGCTTTATTCAGTTTGAAAAGAGGTGGAGAACAGAGAAAGGAAGCTAACCCCAAGTAAAAATTTCAGAGAATATATTAAGAATATATAATTTTCCTTGCTGAGAGGCTGAATTTCATCTTGCACAGAACTTGTATGTGATTGTGTATGAGTATTTAAAACATGTCGAAAGGAAGGAGAAGATCAGGGTAATGTTTCACAAACACCCTGCTACTAGTGATTTGCTATGAGTTTTTGACAAATCACTACTATTCTTTACGCATTAGGATGCTCATCTCCTTTATCACAGTGCTGTGGGGAACCACTAGGTATTTACATAGGATGTTTTCAAAGTCCATTTTTTACCACCATCATGATTCATGGATCAAATGAAATAGTTATATGTTTAGTTGGCAATTAATATGAAATCAAAAGCAGAGAACCATCCCTTGGTAACAAGGGTTAATCCAAAATCAAGATGAGTTAGCAAGGACAATTTGAGTATGTTTGAGTGAATGGCTTAATCTCACATACTGCACATCAGCAAAATCTGGTGTAACTATAATAGGCAAATTGAAAGGATTCACACAAAACTGTGGGAAAAAAATCTGTTGGAGAAAATATTACAGTAATAAACAAGTAAATGTTGCACGCCAGGAAGAGAAATAAAAAATAATTGCTGTAAGAGATGAATTTCATTTTAAGGGAAACAAAGTTTTCTGCATGAAAATGTTATATCTGGAATGTTGCAAAAGCAAATTTTTAATCATTGTTTCTTCATGGTCATTCTTGAAATGAACACATTGTACTGCTTAAATATTTTTTACAAAAACATGGTCTAGACATGTACATGTACCAGTGGAATGAAATCATCAATAACCACTATCTAAAATGAATTACATTCCAAAAGAAGAGGCTAATGCTTTATTTTTTTTCATGGGACCGATCTCTATCAGATTGATTTATGTAGCAGCCAATCATGTTTCAGTAAACTCTAGCGTGCACATGCATCTTTAAGTGATGATAAGCTGTGATTGTCTATTTATTTGTACACTAGAAGCCAAAAAATTTTTTAAAAAACCCAACACCCCAACCTGCAAGAGCAATAGTGTGCTTCCCCAACAGAAAAGCATGCATAAAAGCTAACTTCTCCCATTGTTCCTTAACTTCCATGTCACATGCATGGCCAAATTAACATAATGGGAGACAAAAACACATATCCTTAGGGGGGAGGGTTAAAAAATGTATGCTGTAATATGACAGATGATAAACAAGCTTATTTTTTACTTGCATGTTTACATTGTTTGCTTTGGTAGAATGTGGGGGGTTTTTTACATTACATTATTTCCTTTGATAGTAGATGTGATAGTAGATGCTTTTGTTGGTAGTGGGAGTGATTGGCAGCTTCAAGCTGTTCTGTTTAATTGCCTTTCCACTTTGCAGAAATCTAAGTTTAGAAGACACTGTTTCACAAATAAATCAAGTGTGTAGATGCATGTGTGTGTGTGTGCGTGCAAGAGAGACAACTAGGGAAAGAAAGAATTTCTTCAATCAGATGCACTACCCATCCTCTTATGGTTTTTTCTGTGCTTCTTTTAACTGCGTGTTGGTTTGTTTCTATCTGTTTCTCAGTCCCCCTGCAAAGAAGTAGGATGGTGTTGGCTTGGATTAGTACTATTTGTGGCATCCAGTTAATTTCAAAGGAAGTAGGGGATAAGACGGAGTCTCAGGAAAAAGTGGAAAAAAATAGGCTAGAGTACATAACTTTTTTTTACATAAAAAGAAAACAAAAGGCACATGTTGAGGGGAAGAAAAAATGTTGTCTGTATTGTGTTCTTTGTTTTTCTGTGCTTTATCCTTTGGACTACTTTTTAGAGGATATTTATCAGATTTTATTCCAAGTCCTAACTGAAGTGTTTTTTCTCCCTCTTATTTCAGACCACAGTTACGGATCCTTTGGAGAGTTTCTTTTTGGTTTATGTTTTACTGAGAAAAGAAGTTAATTCTGATTTATGTATTTAAGTAAAAGTTTGGAAGCAAGAAAAACAGTGACAACAGCACATGAAAAACTGCTGCTCAAGCCTGTAAAGAGTTGCTGAAAACAAGTAATTTGAAAACTCGATGTCTAGTGACATCTTCCCATTTCAAATTAGCCAAGATACCTCTGAATTTACTATTAATTTTATTTCCTGAAATTATAACAGAATGTTCAAAAGATGTTTATTTCAGTAGTGACACTATTTTTCTTTGATTTGCAAACCTGAACAGTTTTAGGAATTTCATGAGCAGTTTTAGGGGTCTCATGAATAAATAAATGGAAACATTTCAAAAATGCTGTATAAAAATGTCTTTTTCTTTACACATAAGCACGGATGTTCCGTGCACTGAGGTGTAATGGTAAGATGGAAGCTGTGTTATGTTGGTTCATGTTCTGAATTGTAGTTAAAAACAATTGTATAGAGAAGGTCTAAGACCTTTAAGCACTCAAGGATTTCAGAAAATGTTGTTTCTGTCATCTTAAATTGTATAGGATATTAATTGTTCATGCTAATAGTCAGCAGCTCACTTTCTTTTTAACACCTTAATTGAAATGGTTAATTTTTTTTCTAGTAAATCCTTTCCCTTTAGTTCCCCCATAAAAATGAGTAAACCAGGATAGAAAAACTCACTACAATATCATTCAGAAAATTGCCTAAATAAGATCCATAATAGACTGTACATTTTCATTTAAAATCTTGTCTTAATTTGGGATTATGTACATGTTTTATGTTCATGTGTGTTTACCATGTGGGTACTGAAAATACCACAGTGGACAGGACTCCAGAACAGAGTGTGCTCTTTTGTTACAGAGACTTGTGTAGCGTATTTCTACTGTATTTGTTTTACTGCATGATGAAAGTAAATTAATAAAGCACAAAGAGGAAAGATGGAATATAAAATAAAAATGTTAACAAAAATCAGAAACAGAAAAATTATTTCAGTGTAGACACAATATTTTTTGTCCTGTGACTGTTAAAGTCCGTCTTTAACAAATGATATCATACATAGGAAAATAATAAAACAGAGGCTGATCAATGCAATTGTGCTCATATAAAGAATCTAGCTTGTGCCAGTTCAGAAATTTACTCTAGAAAAACAATGCACAGCAATGAGTACTCATTTTTTCAAAACACATCAACATGTCTAAATAATTCTGACAGATTTAGGGTATTTCCCTTCTCATCAGCCCTCAGCCACCTTCCAGACTCAACAGAAAAATGAGGTGAGGTGAAAGCCAATGACATAACAGAACATAGATAGCATGCATAATATATTGCATTAGTGTTCTCTGCACGACATTAGAAAGCTATAGATGTGCATTGGACAAAGAAATAAACAACAAATATGTTTTCCCCACAGTGAAACAGCAAAGCAAAAACATAAGCCGCTCCTACAAATATTATCACCGCAGTCGTTCCTCGCCATCCAGCTAGATAGCTGAAAATATTTTGATCTATATGACTCCTGTGGCCTTGATCCAAGGCCAATTGAAACCAATTAAGAATCTCTATCATCTTTAGTGAAGTTGGACCTAGCCCATTAAGAGATTTTGCCCTAAGGAAGTAAATGGAGGATTTTTAAGGGCCACCCTCACATGTCACTTCAATTTATCACAAGGGAAAAATACTTCCCTTCATTAACACTGTATAAGTCAGTTTCCTTTTCCAGTAACTGCTGTATGTTTCAAACTCTTTCCCTTAGCTCTCCACTGATCTTTTATACAAAAGATTACTGCAAATATTGTGTAATATTACTTCTCAAAATAGCTCTTAGGAAGTCAGCATTTCCAGAAATTCACATAATTTTTCCCTGCTGCAATGCTCATGTGGGTAGTATATGAATGATGACAGGTAAATTAAAAGCTATGCTGTCTGAATGGACTAAAAGACTGGCAAAACTCAGGAAACTATAAGATAAATAGAAGTGACAGTTACAGTCACCTTTCACATAAAAAACTGTAAACTATTTCATGTTGTGTCTCATTTCTCAGCTGGAACATGCTGAAAGGAGTAGGGATATTAGGGAGATAAAACAATTCTTCATTTCTTTCATGGATATACAAATATAACATGGAGCATGGAATTTTGCCCATGATTAATTTAGCTTCATAACTTCTGACTTCTTAATTAAATGTAGTTCCCCCAGTAGTAGAAACATAACATAAATATGTATAACAACAACAATGTCTTTGATTTTTAAAAACTATTTCCTCTCTGCAGTTCTGCAAATATGTTCTCGTTAATGTGTTTTCCATGCTTTATCTGAATGCCTGCAAAAGACAAACATGTTGCTGTCATGAGTTAGTAACCAAAAGAGATATTTCCTTCTCACCCACAGCAAGTCAGTCTCTGGCTCTTGCAGTTATCCTCATTACTGTTCTGTGTGATCCAGTCTGTTCTGGCCTGGGTGGTAACAACCAGGAGCGTACAGTAATCCCTGGGGGAGCTCCTGTGGAGGACAGGGAGGAACTTAGAGAGAGCCAGCACATCTTACCAAGGGCAAGTGCTGCCTGGCCAGCCTAGTGGGCTTCTATGTTGGGGTGACTATTTCAGAGTACAAGGGACAGGCTGCAGATGCCATTTATCAAAAGCCTTTGACACAGTCCCTGAAAAGCATCCTACTCTCTAAATTGGAGAGAGAAGGGTTTTATGTTGTATTTGAATGGACTGTTACTTGATGGATAACAAAGTGGTTGGATGGTCACATCCAGAGGGCCGTAGTCAGTGCCTCAGACTGTCAGTGACAAGTGGTGTCCCTCAGGGATCTCTATTGGGACCAGTGTTATTTACTGCCTTCATTAATGGCATAGATGAAGGGATTGGGTGCACCCGTAGGAAATTTGCAGATGACACCAAGCTGAGGGGTGTGGTTGACGCTCCTGAAGGATGAGATGCCATCCAGAGGCACCAGGACAGGCTCAAGAAGTGGCCCTAGGGAATATCATGAGGTTTAACAAGAGCAAGTGCAAAGTGCTGCACCTGGGTCAGAGCAGCCCCCAGTACGGGCTGGGGATGAACAGATCGAGAGCTGCCCTGCCCCGAAGGACATGGGGTGCTGGTGAGGGGCTGGACATGAGCCAGCCATGGGCACTTGCAGCCCAGAAAGCCAAATGCGCCCTGGGCTGCAGGCAAAGCCCTGTGGGCAGCTTTGGAGGGAGGAGATTCTGCCCCTCTGCCCCGCTCTGGTGAGACCCCACCAGCAGAGCTGCCTCCAGCTGGGGCTCCTCAGCACAGGAAGGACATGGAGCTGCTGGAGCAAGACCAGAAACAGCTTCTCTAGAACTTCCACATTCTTGAAATCCTGATAACCACTGTTCTTAAAATAGAATCCTGATTTTTTCCTCCTCTGCAATGATCACTTGAATAGGTAGCCAAATATTAATCCATATTACTCCTGCCCCATGAGCTGGAGCATCTTTGGACCCACCTGAGATAACACACTCCCACCTGGAGCACATGAAGGAAGAGGAAGGATGTTCTGTGAGGTCATCCCTGCCTTTCCCCTAGCTTGCAAAGGGCACAGGGACACTGCCTCTCCATACAGAACACAGATATGAGTTTTGGCACACCCATGTAGTAAGTGAAAAATGGTATCATTTTCCAAAATTTTCTAAAAAATCACCTCCTGCATAGTATATTTTTGAAACTTTGTTTTGCTTGAATAAAAGGAAAAAAAATAAACCCTATTATAATTACATTTCAGAAAAATATTTTTGCCATCTCTCTTGTTTCTGGGAAGTGCCTGCAGACACCGTAATACAGCATGCAATATATAAATACATAAATATGCACACAATTAATTTAGATACAATTTAAATACAATTATTACTCTTTTTAAAGAATAAACATGTCAAGCATCAAGAAACCATTCCAGGTCTACTATGCTTCCGTTTGAGTTAAAATACCATTTTTCCTCTTCAATGAATATTTGAGGGAATAAAATGACACACCTGTTAAATTAACATGTTTAATGTGCAACAAAGCTGTTCATTTCTACAGTAAATAAGTTAAAAATTTCATTCTCATGTAATCCGCTACTCAGCCTGACTGACTGCTGAACCTCCCTAATCAAATACATCTACATGATATTGTAAGCTACATTACAGTACATTATTAGCTTGTAAAATGAAATTGCTGCAAAGTTATGTACTGTATATTTGAAGCAGTAACAAATTTACCGGTGATAGATGAGCTAATGGATACATTGTATTGCAATAAATATAAATTCAGAGTAGCAATTGGAAAACATTAACATTTTTATATATGAGTTTAGGCATTTATGAGGCTGATCCAGCTAGCAGTAAAAACTGAAGAGGTATTCTTGCTAGCTGGCATTTCTTTTTTGGACTGTTCTGAGTAAAAAATAAGTGCTCTTTC
The DNA here is from genome assembly GCF_047830755.1 of Zonotrichia albicollis. Lineage (NCBI taxonomy): Eukaryota > Metazoa > Chordata > Aves > Passeriformes > Passerellidae > Zonotrichia > Zonotrichia albicollis. Next base: position 20,043 of record NW_027428416.1, on the reverse strand, counting down.
TTTGCATCAGTGCTTTTATACCCAACATAAGAAACCATTGATGGAATTTTGGTAAGTACCTATTGTTCCTTTCTCTAAGGAAAAGTTCTCAGTACACCTGATCTGCAGGTCTACTCCCAACACTACTTAATAGTAATTTTCCATGGTTATGCTGTCAGTGTTTCTTTTGCCCTCCAGTCTTTCTCCCCAGCCACCTCTTGAGCTGCTAAAACTATCATTAACTATCCAAATACTGCTGTTGTTTAAAAGAAAAAAAAGCTATTTCAGGAAAAGAGTCAAAAATAAAGTGAAGAAAAGCAGAAAACGGCAGCCAGCTGCAAATGCTAGAAGGAGGTCTGGAGACCTCTTCAGGTGTCCAGACATCTTTCACAGAAATTTCAGAAAGAATGAGTCCTGCATGGTCTTACAGGTGGTGAGTTGGCTCTGCAGGCAATTCCCCCTGCCAAGGGAGAAGACCAGGACAACCATATTCCCCCCGAGAGGCAGAACACCGGTAGCCAGATTTTAGATATCATCCATTGCAGCCAGAGGACAGATGGGAGTTGAGGGGTGTGGTGCAGGAGGAAAACAAGGCAAGCCAGAAGGCAAGGGATTTGACATAAAAGCTTATAGAATGAGGACAAGGCTGCAAATTTTTATATGGAAGTGTGAAGCTGGTTAAGAACCATCAGCATCCTCATGTGTTCAGAGCTCGTCTTGCAGGCGGGATGAGTGGTGTTCATGTGCTCTTGCACAGTGGTGTTTTATCAGCACTATTTACTTGGCATTTGCAGCCAATATTTTCTTCATATACTGTCCTTTTCTTTACAACTTAGTAAAATGAGGGATGTGTTGCAGACTCACATGCCACAATGCATTTGTGATAACAGCAGAAGCATGTCAGAATGTGGATGCAATTGCAGAGTTACTGGAATGGGCGGAAATACAATAATGTTTGGGTATTATAATTCAGATTATTGTGAAGTGCTGTTAGTTTGCTTGTCACTGAATATCCTTTTAATTATGGAGTCTTGATATTAAAACATGCTGCATTTGGGCAGAGACCAAAGCAATATGCCACCATTACTCTAAATTTATAATAATGATTGTAGTAGACAGTCACCTACCTTTTTAGAAAAGGTAAAGCACAGAGACTGGTGAATTAATCAAAATCTGTAATCTTATGCACTAAAAGATCTGTAATGCGCTGTAAAGCAAATAGACAGGTGCTTTGAAAATGTGAGAGTGTAAGGAACATAGAGGGATCTCTGAGCAAATTTGAATTTGTCCTAGACTACTTATGTCATCTTGTGAATTACTTCACTTCACTTCACTGTACTGAATATGAAGTGGATATTCAATTATTCATAGGTAATATAGTCCATTCCACAGCAAAACAAATCAGCAAAAATCACAACTGGCTAAGACTTTTTTCCAATTTAGTACTGCTAAAAATTATTACTGTACAAGGACAAGTAAAATAATTTGAAAAAATATATGACACTTTCTTTGATGAGCAGCTTATAAATCTTACATTTGTCTATTTTTAAGACCTATTGCTGTAGCATATGAGGGACTTACAAATATCTTAGCACACAGGCAAAGTTGGAAAATTTCCTTATTCCGAGACCTGAGGGAATGTTTACACAAGAGGAGACAGCAGAGCCTCCCAGGTCTGGTAGCTCATGGCCACACATCAGCTCACAAGATGGTGGGATTCAGTCATGCACACTGCTCCTCCCAGCTCTCACTTACACACACAGAACAGAAAGAAGCTGTGATGTGCTGATTTGAGCTGGAAAAGCAGATCAAACCACAGAAGGCAACCACCTGGCTACCCAGCATAGCCCAAGCTTTTGAGACATAGACCTGTAGGTGTAAGTTGTGAACTCAGGAGCTCATTAGCATAATCACAAAAACACCACAAAGGTGAATGATATTTCATTATGTTTGTAGAGGTTTCTCTACATTTTTTTAGCATCCCAGTGACAACTCTTTCAAAGACAGTGGTTCAGGGTTGATGCTGCTCTGATCTGTTTTTACACTGATTAGTATATATGTGCTGTATCCTTCTGTTCTTCCTGTGTCCTCTGCCAAGGGAAAGAAGGATAACTCCCTCTCCTAGGAGCACAGTTTTGTTATTAAGCTTCCATTGAGGAGTGTTGGAGCTATTGGAGTGTCTGAGCCTTTATTTTTTGTCCTAATTTTAAGACACTTCTTTTGGCATAATATCAGGTCCCGTTGTCAAACTCCCCAAAATTAAACCTCTTTAGTAGTTCCCTGATAGATAGTTTCCTGACAAGAACTGTAAACTGTACTTTGCCTTATATTTTTCAACACTTTCATGTTAGAGTAATTTTCATTCTTCTATAATTATCTGCTTCTTTATTCTTGTATGCAGTGATTTGAGCTTCTTGTAGCTTCCTATGGTTGTTTTCTCTCCTGTGGTCTGACACTATCCAAAGCTGCAAGACCATTTCATAGATATATTTGTTTAAAATAAAACTAACCTATCCTGTCACCAGGTCCATGGGAGAAAATAAAAATTCAGCCAGATTTTTCAAATTAACTTCTCTGCTAACATATTTTGAAAAGACTTATTGGAAGACTACAGCTTAAATTTGTCTTGAAATTCTGCTTTGATCAGCCAAATAAACTTCATTCATACAAAATGTCCTCACAACATTCTGTCAAAATTAAGTTTGAAAAGAAAACTTCCAAAGATTACTTGACTTGTTTTGCACTTGAAATCTTCCATCAATTCTTAGAAGAGGAGAGCATAAACTCTTTTAAAAATCACCGCTTTGACCACATAGGAAATATGGGGTGTTTTGCTTTTTCAAACCTTATTTTCCACTGACTCATACTATCCACATAAGCAATGAGATACAGAACTACACAGAAATACACAGATAAAATGCCTCATTTTATTTTGTTCAATGTTAATTCATTTTTCATAGAATTATAGGCAAAGGTTCAAATTTGTTCATTTTTAAACTACTTTTTTCTCACAATTAATATATTTCACAGTCTTGACTCTGGAATACATTATTTTTTTTCAATACATCCTTTTGCTGGCTGTGAAGAATTAATTCTTCAACCTATTTAGTTGACAAATAGTCTATGGCAGCCAACCCATTTCCACTTGTGGATTTGAACTCACAGGTCAGATTCATCAGCACAATAATGAGACATTTTCTATATTTCAATTTTTTACATTTTTTTATATCCTTATGCATTAAAATTTAAGACATTATAAATAATAGATGGTTATAGTGATGTCTGTTAAATAAATTCTGTAGGAAGAAAAAACAAGTATTTTGTGGAGTTGTACTATTGATTACATTTATAATGGGTTGCCTTAAATGCATATGTTAGATAATGTTTGCCAAAATGTCATCATTTATTAGTAGTTGGATCATAAGGATTAGAAATACTCATGTTTTGTTGAGAAATTGAAAGATTTGCAGTAGTTACTGCTTCTTTTGTCAGCCTAGTTTTGTCTGCAGAAAAAATTCAAAACAAACAATTTGATGTTCTGTTCTTGATTGAAAATGCAGTCCATAGTTTTATTTGAAAAGAAAATTTCATCCTGCATTTCATTTATTTTTTCACTATATTCATATGGCACTGCATATTAGTGAAAATTACATAGTCTTACCTCTTTTCACCTCTAGGATTTTACACATAAATTACTTAAATTGTTTATATTTTTTTTTCTATACACTGTGTTTTATGTTGTCCACCAAATCCATGTGTAAAGTTATTACAGGAAAGTAAAGATTCATCAGAAGTTGCAAAAGTAAGAAGACAACTACAGCACTGCTCGACAATGGTATGTTTGGGTTTGCACATGAGAAACACACTCAGCATTTCCCCCTGCTGTGTGCTTCTTTGGCTGGTCCAATCTCAACCACTCTCTGCAGCATGTTACCCTCAGTAGGCAAAGTGTACCTAATATTTAAATAAGTGACACTAATAAGCATTGGAGAATGAGTTGCACTAACTTTGGATTGTGGAAAGGGTTTCTTTCTACCTTTTCAGAAGCTGTGGCACGTATAGAAGGGTAAAAGCAACGCACGCCAGCAGTGAGGACATTGCAGAGGGTCCTTTCCATCCTGAGTCATCCATGTGATGAGCATGCTGCTAATAGCACCACAAATCAGCTGTCATAAGAAGGGTCAGCACTCTGTAAGTGCTGCTCAAAAGGAGCGAGTCTTCTGAAGATTAACTGCTTGTTAATACAAAATCAGTATCAAAGCATGTGGGGTGTGAGCGCTGTGCTCTAACATCTGCCGCCTTGGATTTGACAGAGCGATCCACACCACATCTGCTTTTGGAACTATCCACAGGTCTGTCCTGGCTCACCTGAATCTCTCCCCCTTTCCTTGCTTCCTGGAAAAACTTCTTGCAGATAATTAGAATGCAAAAAGAGATGGACCTTCTGCATAGCACAAATACACTTGAGCTGGAAATTGCTTTGAAGCCTGATGTGAATCTGTCAGTCAAGCAAAGAAATAAATCAGTTCCAGATCTTGGATGAGATCAAATTAACTGAGATAACTATTCCCAAAGCTGTTCTAGAGACTATGAAAATAGAGGGAATCCTATTTAATTAGGCTGAAGAAAGGTGCTCAGACCTTTGTATTCACTGTGCCTGAAACGATTTCAGCTAATGAAAAATGCCAAAACATGTCACAAAGGAGTTTACTGGTTCAAGTGATAAACCTATTGCTGTAGTATTCCCAGACAATGGGATAAAGACTCTTGGACATATTTCCATTTGTATCAACCTGCTGAAGCGCCATAAGCCTGCAGACTAAATATTTCTCCATGCTAAGTGTTAACCAGAGAGAGAATGGATGAAGTAATGCAATCTTTGGCTAGCATGTTCATTGCTCAATTTGAGATACACATATTCAAAAACTCCTGAGAGATCTTAACTATTCAAATGAGATCACCCAGATTTTGGTGGGCCAGGAAAAGTTAATCAAGAGGATGGTGAAATAGTGCATGGCTTATGTGTACAGTCAAGACCCATGACAACAGTCTGCTCAAAGTTTTACAAGTATTTGAAAAGAGCCATTTTGAATATGAAAAAAATATGGATTATAAAATGTATCATAATTTTTAAACCCATTTTCTTTGACCCACGGTTCACCTTAAATAGAAGAGATTGTTCTGTGTCTAACATAGAACAGAGTAGGTAACATGCAGCATGGATCTTAATAATGGTCCACCACTCAGAATATAAAATCTCACAAATAGTCACAAATACAAAATTCTGTTCCGACCAGAACATTCGGATATTTTCATTATTTAAACATAGGGCTCACTATCTCTTGTGAAACTAGTTATAAACCTATGTTGCCACTCAAATATAACTCTTCAAAGTGCATGTTAAATAAATGGCTTGTATCTTGAGGGACTCCTTCTCCCCCTTCCACACCTGGGGAGATTTTCCCTGAAGCAAGCTCTGTCAAGGCTTCCCATTTTAAGAAGATTGATGACATGTGAGAGATTACTGGCATAGAGCCTTACAGTGCCTGCAAAAAATTTCAGCCTGGTTCAGCTACCCAAGAACAGACATCCCTGCTTCTATAAGTCTGCTGTGTCATAAGCCATACAACTCTGTCCTCTTCAAGAAAAATAAGTTTTAAAAGCACAGAAAATGAGAAAAACAAGGTTTTCAGGGACCACCAGGAGTGTAAGGTGTCCTGGTCATGTGGAGGTCAGTCAATCTCAGCATCCAGAGTCAACATAGACCAAATCAACATATATCTCTCCAAGATTATACACTGTTAAATCCCCACACAGGCTGCTCCAGAGAAGCCATATGTTCTCATGCTCTCCCACAAGCAGTGAGAAGACAGTAAAGAACATTGCACACAATTTCAGTGGTAATCTGAACATCAGCTGCCTATCACACTCTTGACCTAGCTGCTTCATAGTATTTGCAGCAATTATACCAGTTCCCGCATATTTTATTGAGAGCTGAACTGTGAGCAATCATTTTGGTAAGAGCTCAGCCAAGGCTGGATCCCAATGCCACGTTTCATTTCCTTTTCTTTGCCACTACTTTCATTTGGCTTTTCAAAATGATGATGTGAGCATTGAATGCATGCTTGCTCCCTTCAGAAAGCAGCAAAATGTCACTTCTGGATTGCAACTGAGAGAGTCTTGAAATCATGCATTTCATTTTGCTGGTCTGACTCACTACCTGCAAAGTAAACACAGAATAATGCAGGAAATTACCATGTAAATAAGTCATTAAATAAACCATTAGAAGTGAATGTTCTGAGCAAGATATAATGTTTAGTGTGATCCTGCTAATTTTCAAAGCAAGTCTGCATGTGTTCTTCCCACACATGTAATGAGCATCAAAGGGCACTTTCCCAACGAAGATCTCCTACACCTATGCTGCAATCAGATCTGTGCCCAGCAAGTTACATCTTTGAGCTTACTCTAGGGGTCCTGCTCTCAACTAAGTTCATGGACAGCCTTTTTATGTAGCAGCTTTCAGGGTTGCAAACCCACTGTTCTAGACTGACTTTCAGTAATTTTCCTTAATTCTGTACTACTCAGAGCTTTCATCCTTCATTTTCATTTGGGTCTGTGATATGCGGAGGCCTATTCTCCCTAGTGACTCTCTAATTTTTAGGGGGATTCGCTAAATTAAGAAAAAAAGACCTTTATTTGGGGATTTGAATCACACTTGAAGACATCAATGTCATCACTAAAAGAGTGCTGTTACACATCATGTCTTTTGATTCACTGTGGAACAGAAAAATTTTATGGGGTTCATTGCTGATGAAGATCTGCTTTTAATTCATAAATCATGTTAAGATTTCAGTTTCAGGTAGAGTTCTGTAAAGCTTGTCTTCCTAGATAAACAAAAAAATTTAAACATTTGTGCTTCGTATGTCCCTTCATAATGAAGTCCAGGGTATCACTAAGTTCACTTCAACTGCTTGACATGCTAGAAATAGAAATAGAAATTAAACCAGTTTCATTGCAAGTGTCATGCACTGATTTACTTTCCTTTAAATTGCTGAAGCCTATTTTACCATCAACAGTCTTAACTTTTGCAAAAGGCTGTGGTGGAAAACAAAGGGCTGACTCTGTTCTTTGACCAAAGCAGTTTCATCACCAAAAGCTTCAGTTTTACCAAGCCCTCTTGGGGTTTTCAGAACCAGACTCCTCTGGTGCTGGCTCCAGAACTAACTTCACTGGACTGGGTCATTGCCGTTGACTCCTGTGAGCTCTGGATCACTTTCTTGGTGAATGAAGCTAAGGATGTTGGTCAAAATGGACTATGGGTTGGCACCAAAGTTATGAGCACTTGTGTCACTTCTCTATAATTAACACCTCTGTGTACTCTTCCCTCTTTCCTGAGAAAACCAATGAGTCATTGGTTACGGAGTCAGAATGAATCAATGGAATTTTCTATAATTTTCAAATATATTAAAAATGCTTTGACAATTCTTGGGTTCTTTAAGCAGATTTATGCAACTCAATTTAGGCTGAACTCTTACTGAACTGTGTTCTAGTTTCGCCTGAGTAACAGTGGAGCAAGAATGTGAGAATATCTTTAGGTACACATTGATGAGTTTTAAATGTCAAATATTTTGACCCTAAAATGTAATATAAAATTGAGATAGAATGATCTAATTTTTTACTGAAATCTAGGTACTGAAAGTTTCACCTGATTAGTTTGCTTATATGTTAGGGACTAAATGAATCAATGGGGACTATAGGTAAAATGGATTGATTTTACACAGTTCCCATTCCTGCTAGTGGGCATTGCAAACCCAAAGGCTTCTCACACACTTGTAGGAAAATAAAACCTTGGCCTTGTTTTCCTAGCAAATGTAGCTTATATTGTCAGTATTTAACACAGAGATATATGGCTTTTCATAAGAGGGGTTAAAACAATATGTGAACCTTGATATGAAGAAAAGAGGACTCTGACAGCTGAACTGAGTCAACTACGTAGATTAGATAGGGAGAGGAAATTAGAACTAGCACAAAAGGCCAACAAGCACGGAATTAATAAATGGATAGCAGAAAGGAAATTGAACCAATAAAAACAGCTGCAAACGGGTATTGTTGGCATAATTTCAGGCCTAGCAGTTTGAAGAGGACAGAAACATTTCATTGTTGAGCAGCACTTTTTAAAAGATGTTTTGCATTTGACATAATTATATTTTACATAAATTCAGCATAATTACATTTGAAAACTATTTTCAGAATCACAAACTTTCTGTAATGATGGGACTCTTGAATTAGCCTGAGTTTTCTAGAGATCATCCCTCTTTTCTCATCTGGAGAAGGGGAAGGAAAAATGGGGTTCTATTGTTTTGCCCTCAAATATCAGACAGTAGGGAGACCTTAATGATACCTAAGTGAGATGCCATGGTTTGCCCTGCCTCTTGTACTCCTTTCTTCTCAGTTCATGTTGTCTCCCTACTTTGTAATTTTTCTCATTCTGACCAGTTCCCAAAGATTTTTGAGGCTATCATGGAGGGCAGGTCCATCAACACAATAGACCACACAGTCAAAGATATATTAGCATTGTTTTTAAGAAACCTTCCTTCTTCTGGGTGAGAATTATCTTTTTCCAGGCACTCCGATGTTGAAATATTTTGTCTCTCTTTGCAGGCCTCCATCCATTGATGGAGATGGATTTTTTGATGTTTTTTCACCACATCTGCAAAACACCAGCTTTCATGGAGAGGACAGAGTAGAAATAGCAGTTTAGAAACAGAAACAGAAATCCTGATAAACTGCCTCCTCTGGACTCAGACTGAGATGAGGCTGCAATCCTCCAGCCAAGCAGATGATGCTGTCTCCTCTTGGATCAAACCTAAGGAATCACTGAGTTAATCACTATATTTCAACTGACCCTGGTTAATGTTAGTCACCAACAAGTCAGTAAGAATGTCTATTCTGCTAAATCAGAATTTTCTGACAATATTGTGACAGTATCCTAACACTGTCTGCCATAGACTTCAGGGTAGACCTGATGGACACTTGCAACACACTATAGGCTCAGCAGTGTCTTAGATGTAAAATTCACAAATTACTTTTTTAAAGCTGTCTAATTAGTAGCAAGACATGAAAACATGCCATATGTCTCATACATTTGTCTCATTGTTATTTGTTCCTTTCTCAAGTTTTTTTACCCCCTTAACTCTTTTTCACAGGGCAAATTATTTCTGGGAATACATCCTTTTCAATATGCTTGTGGCTTATCATTCAAACTGGTGGTCATTTCTGGGTTACAACCTTATTTTGATACATGCATACATACATACATACATACATACATACATACATACATACATACATACGTATATATTAGCTTTATTATTCATTAATCTTATTAAAATTCTTTTGATCTCTATTACTGAGTCTTCTTCTTATCCTTTTCTCAGTATCTCTTCCTAAAATTAAATTTAGAGGTGATATTCTTCCAGGTTTGATTTTACAAAATCAAATTCTACAATTGATTTTTTGGTTTTTCTCCCAGAAGAGCTTGTACTGTCTCTTCTTATTGACCATATTCAGATTCCATGTCATGTATTTCTTTCTGCATATTGGTTGTGTTTAATCTAGGAAAGATTTCTACATGATACTTTTTAAGGTCCTAGCAGTACCAAGACCCTCTCTATCAGTTATTTCCAAAAAAATCAGGTTTTTGAAGAGCCCCCAGTTGCTGTTCACATTTTTAGGTAGCTAACATAGATAAAAAATCTGGGCATAGTCCCATCTCTGCAAACATTAACTGTTAAATATAGAGGAAGATGGTGAGCATGCAGTGTTAGAACAGCTCCCCAAAGAAAACACACATTCAAAATTTAAATTACTCTGCTTAAACTGACCTTGTAGGCCAGAGGACACAGAAGAAAACTTCTTCCTTAATTCTCAGATGTTTATCTTATTTTTTTTTTCATGTTCACAAGGGAATTCTTCTTCAAGTTTTCTTTGCTTAAGAGCAAGTGCTGAGAAACTCAGTGACTTCAATTAAGGCTCATGAGTTCTACAACAGAAAAATAAACAAGTTTAGAATTTTGGGAAATGTAATGGAATTTACTTTCTTTTCCCCATGAACTTTATCAAAAAGATTGCTTATGCTGTTGTAAAGTATGAAGCAGTCACCTTCACATATAAGAATAGTAAAAAACATGCAACCTGATGTGCATACTAGAAAGTCTGAGAAGATTTGAGATCTGAGGATGACAGGACTCCTTCTGCAATTCCATATTGTAATGAAATGAGCATGGGAGTGAAAATCTAAAGTATTTGAATTCCAGTTAAATTTCTATTCCCCATATATTTGAAATGTACCTCATGCTTATGCAGTACAACATTTACATACTTAATTTTTAAAACCCACAGTATTCTAGCAAAGATTTATTCCTGTGTGTTGCTCTCATGTATATGTAAAAGTTGTTTCTTCTTTAACAAGGATCATTGACATCACAGAACTGGACCTGACAATGAAAGATATTCTGTGTACACAGACTCAGATGGTGGTGTTAGAAAATAATTTAATTATAGGCCAGTGCCAGTGGTTTGTTTTCATCTGATTGCTATGCTACAAGGATGACAACAGGAAAAAAAGAAATGTACACATGATTGTGAAAATGAAATTTTTCCAGAGACTGTGTTCTACTGCAGCCTTCTTTGTTCACTGATGTATTTTTAGCAATATTTTGGCTACATTGTCACCAAAACTAGTTTATGACATTTCGACCACTTCTCTGGGGGAGGATTACAATAAGTTTAATGAGAACTTATTCTCTTTCCATATACTGTACAAAGAGAACATGACTGCTGCATGTGGGAGCTCCTATTTCAGGAAATCCTTTAGCCCTGCCTGAATGGCTAATAAAAACCTAAGCTTAGGATTGAAAATTCACTGGGTTTTATTAAGGACAAGGAAAGATATAGGTCTAGTGGAAAGGCACTAACTCTTTGACTCAGAGAGAGAACTCTGTGCAGATTTTTATTGCATTTATCTTGGGCTGTTTCTAGCAAACGGGGAACATAAAGGGCATTACCAGGTCTGAAAAATTGTAGCCAGTTCAGAGTAACCATAATGGTACAAGTCCAGTGGCCACAAAGAAAGCTAGAAAGAGCTCAAAACTCAGCAGCATTTTCACAGAGACACTGTCTTCCAGCTGGTTCATTTGACACACTTGATAACAGAACCTGGTACAAAAGGATTTTGGGGGGGAGGGGGGCGGGGTGGGGCGGGGAACCCTCTTTGGTAGCTCCGGGCTTTGTTTCAGCCTGTAACTCCAGCTACAGGAAGTATACAGTGAAAGATCAAAGTAAGAAACACTAAGTGAGCCTGTTGAAATGAAGTGTTACAGGCATATGTTCCTCATCTCACAGCTCCGTTGACTGGGTGCTGTAACAGCTGGGATATAATGGAGATGGGCTTTGTTAGACTGAATCAATCAGGAATAAACAGAGAAAGATAAAAGTAAGAAAAAAGTGAGGAAAAGATCTACAGAAAAACATCTCACAGCTCCGTTGACTGGGTGCTGTAACAGCTGGGATATAAGAAAAATGTTTCAGGCAGATTCAGCAGAAGAGCCTGTACTTCATTTGGCCAGCTCAGAGTTTGTGTCTCACCAAAGGACTGCAGCAGCTCAATGGAGGGATGCTTTATTTTAGCAAATGAGATACAAGGAATTTATTCCTGTTTTTACTCAAACCAGCTCAAACCTCACTGGGTAGTAAGTAGCCAGTGTGACCCATAAGTCACTGGCCTCTGGATGTGCGTCCTGCTCCCTGCTTCCAGAATCAAAAGCAGGCCAGGGGGCTGCAGAATACAGATCCTCACCCTGCCCTCTGTTTTTTCAAAGTAGGAACAAGGTCTGTTCTTGACTCACATACCTGGACCACCTCAACACACTACACCCTGCTCCTCTGCTTTTGCACAAGAGCTGGTGACAGTCTGAGCATATGATAATGAGCACAATGTGTCTCAGATTGCTCAGCCAGCACTGCTGCTGGTGAAGTCACAGCAAATTAAGGTGATTTGTGCAACAGATGAGTTTGACAATTAATTTCTTCCCCATCAAGAGTAGCATGGTCAAGTGGCTAAACTTGGGAGTTGGGAGAGTGAGTCTCGTACTAATCCAGCCACTGATTTCCCTATACCCTACAGCAAAGGAAGCTTCTCCCTTTGCCCTTCCTCTTCAGGTCTGCCCCATGGGCAGTGAGCAAGCACCTTGCACAGCCATCTTTGACAGCCACACGGCTGTTGTGATCTTACTGACACACGGTGTTTGTGCTGGTTTTGCCAGTTTTTAGAAGCTGAATTGAATTATTACATTTTTCTCCACAGAGGATTTTATACTTTGATAAAGATCTCTTTTGTAAAGATATTCTGCACTGGATGCTAAAGATATGCCTACCACACCTGGTGTAAACATGTCTGGAAAACCATCAGTCATTGCACTACTCCAATATAGATATTTATTACAATTTCTGATGTTTTTATTCTTCATATTAATAGCTTTTAGTGCATTGTAATATTTGGATTTAAAAGAAAAAAACAAAACAGGTATGCACATGTGTATGTCTATATCTCCATGCTCTAATATCTACATGCTTGCCTTGATAGATCTGTCCAGACTTTCCTATCTTGGAAATGCACTGCAGTAGCAGGAAGGATTTTAAAGTGCAAATGCATGTACTTGAGGTGGTTAATTTCTGTACAGTATTAAATCCTCAGTGTTAAAAGCCATACTACTTATTGGGGTTTTAATAGAAACTTACAGGTGAACATAAAGAAGGATAGATAAGACAGAAATTGTAGGAGCAAATACAGTCCAGATATTTAGAAGATCAGAGAGTAGCTCATGCTGTGTTGTAATATCTTTTAGACTTTTTGAGGATCCTCCAGACTATTATATGACAGCTTAACTTCTCACCAAGTAATATTAATCTCATCTTAATCAAGGTATATTGGTTTTCAGCTTAAGACTGAAGAGAACTATGTAACAATATAGCTTTTTAAAAAATGGTTGAGTAATTATTTGGCAGGGGTGGGAAGGGTGAATCTTTATTTATCTAAAGAATTAATATGTTTTTTACAAGCACTGAGTATATTTTAACCCCAAATCCATCCCTGCCTTCTGGCCTGAAATTAAAATCTAATTACAGAGTCTCGGCACACTTTCTTTCCAGGCAGAGTGATTTGTAACATGTAAATTCAAGGCAAGTTTGATTTAAATGAAGTCCAAATCCTGGTTTAAAAACAATTCTGTTACCATAGATAATTGATGCATGTGACTAGCACAGTGAGCTCTCCTTTATGCTGCTTGGTTCAGCCTCACACTGTACACTAAGTGATTTGGCAGTACTGTACCTACAGCACTGCCAAGAAATCAGCAGCATTTACTTCTTGATTTCTGAACTGAATCTGTATTTTTCTTGAAAGAAACATCATCATTTTTCATATGCCTGAAAGTAAAACAACAGAGGTTTTATGAAAACCTTTTGTACCTACAACACCCAGTAGTTCCCAAATTAGAGAAGGGTTCATTTGCACATGGTTAGAAAGCAGGTTTTATATGTTTGCTTACAGACCTTTGCAATATTAATATACAAGCATTGGCCCTCAGGTAATACAGTCACCACAGAAAACAGAACATTTTTGGCTTGCATGTAGAGGAAAAAAAAAAAAAGTTTCAGTCACAGGGTCATCAAGACACCATCTAAGTTTCCAAATGTACCATACCAATTATTTCACCATTTGAGGGGATTCTGCTTCCTAAAATCAATGGGATCTTATATTCCTTGATGTGACTTACTTTTTTAATATCTTAAGATCTTAAGTTTTTGATAAAGTATAATAAATTGCAATGATTTCTTTTTTTCACAACTGATATCAGAAAGATAGGGCAAATTAATAGGATGCAAAATTACTATTTTCTCAACCTGCTTTTAAAAGTCAAGTTACAAAAAACATATATTCAATCTAAATACCATTTAAATTGTCTGACATTACCTGCAAATTTTTGCCTTTTATTATTGCTATTTTAAGCAGTGTCAAGTCTTTTTCCAAAGCATAATATATGCAAATAAACTGACTATTATACTCATACAGCATGTTTATTTTATCTCAAAAGCAAATCAAAGGAATGTATATCAAAAAATACAGACATATGAGTTTTCTAGTGTTGTAAGCACAAGGTGTATCTCAAGTCACCTATATCCTGAGAGAATGTTTATAAGTATGCACAACACACGCTGTTAACTTAATGCCAGCTGAAAGAACAGAGTCTGTTCATTCTGCTTCATGTCTCATGACAATTTGAAGCTTTATATTAATGGTATCTATCAGTGATGAGGACAGGGGGGAAGGTCATGAAAATCTCTTAGCTAACTAGACCAAAACGCTCCAGTTGAGAGCCTTAAAAATTTTAGTCTGATGCATTAATTTAGACTCTGGAGCAGCAAAGAAGATTGCCCTTGAGGGGGGAAAAAAAAATCACATTATAAAAATGATCCCAAAGTATACTGGCACAGTAGTTTGGGACCTTATTCAAGACCAGATACCTATGCAGTGAAGACATTGAATAAAGCCATTAGCTACATACCTTGATATCAATTCTCAACACCTTCCATCCTAAGCACTTTTATTCAAGAAGAATCTGGCAATGAGAGATAGAGAACAACTTTTCAAGTTGATTTGTTTGGTTTCTTTGACTTTATGGGAAAGCCCTATTGAGTTTTCTGTTCCAGGACATCGCTTCTTGACAAAGGTAATGGTAAAACATCAATAAACATCCTAAATGATAGTGACAGGCATAATCAGGAAGGCAATTCATAGGCAAAATGTACTGAAGTAATGCACCAGCCACCCCAATAAAAATGCCTTACCCCCATTCTTATGGATATTGACCTTTAGTTTCCATGTAGCCTCTAGAATCCCCCTAAAATAATTTCCTTTCACTCAGTCAGATCTTGACATTTTAACACTATATTTAAAAGCTGAAACTGTGGAAAATAAAGTGTTTGATGCAGCACTTTCAGAGAATGGGCTGATTTAAATGCATGTGGTTATACTGATCCATTTCCTCAAAACTTCCTTATTTCTCATTTGTCATCATATTAACACTGGAATACTACTGGTTTTAGTTCTTGAGTCTGACTTCAGGTGGAAGCTATTTAGATTTTTAAGCTTTGGGGGGCAAAAAATAAATATTTTTTTCAAGCGCTGGTCTTCATTAAAAAGCAATCCTGCCCACTACCCTACAAGCTGGATGCAGACAACCCACGCAGAAGAGAAGGCAGCTGCTGGGAAGCTGTTTTGGGGACCTCATCCATTGTGAGGTGATAGCACAGGGTGGGTCAGGGCATGAGCTACAGGAAGTTGGGGACCAGCAGAGGGATCCTGGGCCAAAAAGAAATGCCAGATTGCCTCTTTTTTGTCATGTGGAAATTGTTGTGTTTAGCAAGAGCTGACGTGCACTCTGAATCCCAGTGAAAGAAACTTAAGTGAAAGCAACACTACCTGTTTCACTGGAATAATTTCAGAAGGAATTCAGGTTATAAAGGACAGAGGGGAATTACCTCTTCCCAGTCTGCTGGAGCAGAGACACTCAGCTTCTCTCCCATTAACTAGGTTCTGAGTTACCCTCCATTTGTGTCTATGGGTGGGAAAAGCATGCATAGCTCTTCCCCACCAGCTCCTTGCACTTTGTAGACATTGAGAAATGGAGCAGGTGCAGCATGCGGAGGAAGCAGAGGTTCTCAGATGAGCTATACGCCCTTCTGCAGACAATACAACCCAGACAGAACCCAGATTTTGGGCCCATGTCACTGTAGCACAGAGGACTGACCGATTTTGGAGCACAAATTTTCATTTAATTGTTATTTATATATTTGTATCTTGTCCTTAGGGATTTATCAGTTACAAAGTACAATTCAAATCCTTTTCTATTGAGATACCATAATTACATTATGCAATGTTAGATGAAATAAATTCACACTGCCAAGTGCTGTAATTAAGACTGTGCTGACCAGTTTGATTTTAAAATCTTCTCTTCAGTCATGAGTTTCTGAAAAATTTATCTTGTCTAGAAAACTATATGACATAGATTCATGTCAGCAGATGGGAATAATTACTCTGACTATAATTAATGCAATCTGAAGGGCTTCAATAGTCATGGAGTTATTATGTAACCACACATTAATTAAATGATCAAGTAACTACTCAGTAATTTCATGGTGATTTGTGCTATATAAGATATTTTCCTTGCACAAACAAACAATGCTGTCATACAATTCAGAATGGATGTGAATATCTGCATGTAGATACTGAAATATATGCCGGATTTTTTGATGGCTTGCTCCCAAAACGGTGACTGCCTCTGAGAATATTTTCTGTAAGCAGGAAGATTAGGAGGCACATCTATTTTTAATGAAATTGTATATTCATTTGTACATACACCCTTTCATGGGCAAAGATGGAACTATTTCCTATTTAGACTTGAAAATATTTAAGATATGAAATTCTTATTCATGAGCCCAGGCTGCAGAGAAGTTTCTTCCCAAACCTGACCTGTATATAGGCTGCAATACATGGGCTAACTTGTGTTTTACTGTTCATGGCTGCAAATCCCATGCTGCAAGCTCATTTGGAGCCACAAAGTCTATGAATACTTGGGAGCAAATCTCAGAAATCCAGTGCTGTACGCTGTGGAAAATCAGACAGTACTAATAAAATATCTTAACAGTTTTGAAAGATGGAGGGGTTTAATGAGTCATGGCTGAATTTCAGCTTTGGTAGACCAGGCTGGGGCACTTTATTATGCATTCTTAGTTGGAGAGTGGTATCTATTTTGATGTGTGGCAGTGGTTGATACTGTTTTTTTCTTTCTCATGCATATTAGAAACAGAAGGAGTCCCAAATCATATTTAAAATGCTTATACAAACCCAAAGGAGAATGTTTTAATTCTAGTTGAATAATTACACGTATTTTTAATATTTGTTTACACCTATGTAGAATAATACCTGTGAGAAGCCTTCTGGTTTCCTTTGAATCTGTTCCCCAGAGATGCAAGAGATCATACAACAGCCAGAGGCCTTAACTTTTCTAGCTTTGGTGTTACCCTGTCCAAGGGCTCCAGAGGGGAGCTGAACCAAATGTTTCCAGGATCTTGACAGATCCTTTGCTATTCACAATGTTTTTATTAACAATGGCCTGCCTGAGAAGTACCAGACATGAGCAGGGCACGTGGACAGAGATGGCACATTGGCTGGGCATAGAAGCACATCTTGTCAAAAACTGTAATAAGCAACAGTTATGCCCAGTAGACCATGAATAATTCACATATTACATAATCTGAGACAAAAATGTGTGAAAGGTATCAGAGAGGAGGTTCTGTTCATTAGAGTGTAAATGGGAAATATTTTTGGAATATAATTTGGCAATGCTTCATGTCATCTCCACTCTAAGTTTTGCAAGAATTTTTTATAAGATTGAACTTAGTTTCTTTTGGGTGCAGGCTTCAGCACAGAGCTCGCTGATCTGAAACTAATATCAAGCTTTGTTCTTAGGTTTCGTGCCATTAGCTGTTGAAACAAAAGAGCAAAAGGAAAGGAGAAAGATCAAAGGGGAAAAAGCAAGGGCATAGGGAAAGAGGAAAGGGAAAGCAGGAAAAAGGAAGGGAGAAAGGGGAGGGGGAAAAGGGGAAAGGGAAAAGACAACGGACAGAATCACAGGATGAATATTCTGGTCCTAAACAAGCTAAAATCCCAGAAGCACACCGACTACTTTTTTATAAACCATCCCTGAAAGAAGTTATGATGAACAAAAGAAACAGAAACACTGTAAGGGAGGAAAGAAAATACACTGTACTGTGAAAGTTGCATCAAATTAATATATCATTAATCTTTGCCAATATTGATTTTTTACAATGCTGATTACTAAATTAAGACAGGGTCTGTAGTATTTATTTTTTCATTCCATGCAGAGTCAGAGGACAGTATCTCTTACTTAGATGTTCCCTTTTTTGCTCTAGTGAGTATCTCTTTTCATTTCTATATTATATTCTTAACTATATTGCACAAATTCCTTTATTTACAGAATATGTGAAAAAAACTTTCTTAAAACAAAACAAAACAAGGCAACAAAAAAGAGCCACTTTAGTTATTGTAATAAAACCATAGGTAGAATATTTTGAGGGCTATTGGTGAATTTTATTTATTCCAGTCTAACAAATCCTAATTCATTGGGGATACCTTCCCCCTCTATGAATCAGTGGACTTGAGTAAAGTTAATGATGTCACCAGTGATGGTTACCAAATTTTTATCTGTCAGAGGAAATATTAATGGATTGCATTTTCTTCCATAACTTCTTCAACATAAACTACTGACAATGAAACATAATGCTGTTTCAAATAGTCATTGTTATCTTCCTAAATGTCTTAATTCTATTCCTGCGTTATCCTCACACTTCATGCCCCAAGCTTGCAAACATCCAAATTTTGCTCCAAGTCATGATACAGGTGAAAAATCTCTCTATGTCTAGAGATGTTAGTGGAAGCTCCCCCACAGTAGTAAACACTGTAAATCTCTTGCTAACTCCAGCCTTTTGCTGGGATCTCTCATGAGGTTCTCAGGCCTGAATCCATGAATAACCCAGAATTCCTGCTCCTTCTGAGCAAGAAAGATTAAACTGAGGTGTATACACACTGCTACTAACAAGAGGAAAGAGTAATGCGTATGTAGAGACCAAACCACTTCGACTAAACTATGTTTATATATTGTTTATATATTAATATTATATATTAATACATAAAGTATTAATCTTTTCATCACAGTACAACTGCACTACAAACTAAAGCTGGTACACTCCAGGTGTCACAGGTATGCTGACCTCAGTGAGGTCCTAGCATTCAACCTATCCCTGGAGGCTTCTAATTTGGGGATGAAGCTTTTAAACTGAGGGAAAGACCACTACTCTGAGCCAGGTCCTACTCTCCATTTTCAAGAAAGGTTTCCAGAGATTTCTCACATAAAATGAAAGCAGAATTAATATCTCCATGGCTATTTCTAGCCACAACCAAAGTCACGTGTTTGCAACATACTCAAACTGCCCAACTTGGACTCCTGGAACTGGCAGCCCTGGACAGGAATCACATTCAGTGTTGAGTATCTCTAAAAAAATATTTACAGATTTGAGGTTAATACCATACAAAGGTACCAGAGGGTTGTGATAAGAATGAGAATGTCATCTACTCAACTTTCTGAGACAAAATTTCTGAAAGACTGTATCTTCCTCTTGTAGAAGGAGATAGCTTTGTCCCATCATCATCATGGACCCAAAACCATAAATAGCAAGGTCACAGTGGGAAAATGTAGAGGTACACTTGGCTATTTGTGAGGAACAATTTTAAATATACCATCTAATCCATTTTTATTATTTTTACTTTCCACTTAATTAAAATATGTTGGAGAGGTGATCAAGGAGGAGAAGAAAAGAAAAGAAAAAATAGAGAAGAACTGCTATCCATGGAAGCCATAAATGAAGGTGGACTGTATGAAAATATCCGAAGGAGCAATAAACTACTGGGTGATAATGCACTGGGTTTGAATTCAAGGAAAAAAATATCATATCTCATTCACAATGTAGACCTTATGTTGGAGGAAATTTCCGATAAAGGCAGATCTGCTGTCTGTCCAAGTGAAGGAATTAGCACATGCAAATACTTCTTTACGTCCTGCAGAAGTACTGCCATACTTTATTCCTGCTCTGAATCTGATCCTTTGCTACTTTCTTCTATCTTTAACCCTGTACTCTATTCCTAGCCACAGATGGACAGCCCTACGTGTTTATCCACGTGTAGACAAGTAGATTAATGATATAAAACTTCTGTTAGGGGTGCAAGTACTGAACTATACATATCCCATGTGGAAGCAGAGGACTCCATTTCTTGACTGTTTTACTGGCTGAAATGCTTAAGTCTGCTCATTCTGTCAAACACCACAAATCCTCTGTATGCAAAGTAAAGCAGAAGTTTTAAAAACC